>NC_088859.1:16255448-16555448 GCF_963853765.1 Magallana gigas | reverse complement strand
TCAGTTAGATTTTGATCTCCTAAAATCTCCACAACGAATTTGAACTACATGTACATGTCAATAGATATTTTGTCAGTGCAGTTTTCAGCAAAAAAAAAAACAACAACAAAACCCACGGTTCAATTTTTTTACCAAAACTCAGTCCATTACTTGTAATAATGTAAGAGATATTCCATGAAATTTTATGGATCGTTAAAGTACATTATCATATTTAAAATATTATTTCATTGTTCAAAAACGGATTTATGCTCTTACATAAGTTAAACTGATTTTATATTTTTTAATGTAAGAGAAGACTTTGTTTTGGGAGCTAATACAGAATTGTAAATATTAAATGTATAATACCAATATCCGATAAAAAAAATACCAGATATGCCAATAAATGGGTTATAATTTGAATTTGACTTACCTTTGAGCGCAGTCACTTTAAACAGATGGGCCTTAAGATTGACTTCACTAAAATTCTTTTAAAGCCTATAAAAGGTTTACGCATGCGCGGATATTTTATGTAATTTTTTAGTGAACAATATCGAAACTAGCTCGTCCTTGCGAAATCAAAAATAGTAATTTCCTCGGGTTTAAAAAGTAGTCGCAGTTGCACTATATTTAACCACTGTTCTTAATACTCACACTGGTTTCTAATAACACAAAGTTACCATATTATGCAAATGTGGTAGTGAGCAATACCGAAACTAGTTTTTTTTATTGGAAATCTCCAGAGTTTCAGAAGCTATGCTTTGTATAATATGAAAGGGATCAATGATGAATTGCGTCGCAATTTGAATAAGAGGCCCAATGGGCCACATCGCTCACCTAAGCAACACTGGCGTTATATGGTCGTTCAAAGGATATTGTGCAATGTGGCCCCTCGGTAGATTAACCAAAAATGAATATCCGAATTTTACACTTATTTTAGCATATACTTAATCTTTGACATATTAACCTTTATGGAATACCATTTTTACCGAAAATAAGATTATATGCAATATAAAAAACTAAATTTTCAGTTGGTGTTCACGGATAACTTTCAGTTCCCTTTAATTTAGCTCCCCCATCACTTTATAAACAGATTTGAATACATGTACATGAGAGCATACAGGTACATTTTCTCCCTCCACTACTTACTAGTTATTGTATTTCATTTTCAAAAATCCTATACTGTGGAATCATTTTATTTCGTGGAGCCAATTTTCGTGGATTGTGGGTGATATGCTTATTCGTGGGGATGTAATTTCATGGATGCGTCAGTTTTCAGTTTAAGTAGGTAAACTTAATCTTTTATAATTAGTTTTCGTTGAAGATGTAAATTGTGGGCGAGGGCTACCTCACAGTATGTGAAAGAAGAATCAAAGTACTGAAAGTACTGAAAAGCGCTAACATAGCTTGGTTCTAAGAAAATTTACTGTGTGCAAGCGTAGGCGGAAATGAGCCTTATTGAAATTTTGGTTTATGTTTAATGAATATCAATTTAAAGTATCGAAGGCCAGATTTCTTTAAATATATGTTACTTTCTTAAGATGATGTGAATTAAAGCTGAACACGACTTGTATATGGATACTTGCCTGAAAAAAGATATGTTAAAATCACAAATTATACCTTTTGAACAGTAATTTATCACAGTTTTTGACATTTTCTTGCAAAGAATCGATTTTATTTTTCTATATTTTAGCTTCTGAATACGCACTTTATTTTTTCATCACTGCGTAGCATCCCGTGCTGATGTACGTAAGCCCCGCAAACCATTCGTATCTACTCGGCCATTTCCTTCACCCAGATAACTGGTTCCCTATACCTCTTACCAGTTTAAATGATGTATATTTCTGCTCATAGAGGGCAGTTATTCCTTGCACCGGAAATAGAAGTCTAACGACAATAAAGCGCTGAGCTATGCTTAGCGCTTTAAAAATGTACTTCAATGCACCAGAAAAAATGCGCTCAAATCCTCAAATTAAAAACATTGAAAAATTTAATTGACCTTCTCCATTATAAACGATTGTCATTTACTAGGCATGAATTCATTTCGTATTAGGTTTCATATCCTTACTCACTTGATTGAAGAATAAACTTAACTGAAAAATGTTGTCACATATGGAAAAGAGCTATAATTCGAATCAATGTATTGGCAGGCATGTCGCTCTATTGTACCTAGGCCCACCCATTATTTTCATCTTTATTAAAAAACAACAAATGTCTACAAACAAAAATGATTTTCCGTTGCAATAATTTTTTAAGAACAGCAATAATGCTTTTATTTTCATAATAATAAAATAAATGTGTCAGGACTATGGAAACTCTTTAAAAGGCGTCGTTTTCATATACTTGTGTTGGAAAAACTATCAAAAAGAAGATGGGGGAATAAGATGGTACAACTGCCCATTTGCTTTAGTCGTAAAATACAACTTCAAATTTAACATTTTTTTTCAATTAAATATATTTGATTTATTATGATACAAGTTTACAAAAGGGTAATTTCTAACTATATTCAGTTTGAAATTTTCAAAAAATGATAAAAAATAAAAATAAATCCTAAAGTTTTGGTGGTATCGAACCTACAACCTAAAAACCTATGTTCTATAAAGTCACCAAATGTCTGGTGCTCTGTCTGGTGTTGTTTAAATGCTTAATGAGACGTTGGCCACGAATTTACGGACTTGTATTATTTTTCTAAAACGTAAAATTGTTGGGCTACAAAATGACATTTTTAAAGTATAGTGGGTCATCTCTCCACATTTTTGTTGATTAAAATGGTGTAAATTCCATTAAACCGCATTTAGACTATACCAAAACTATGAAGCTCAGACCCACTCTATAAAAGAAAAGGCATTGAAGTTATAAAAATGACATTATTTGGAGGTTTTGAGACACATACGCCAGTTTGAATCAACCTAGCTATTACAAGTATTTAAAATACTTAAGTGTTACAAACCGATGTTACGTTAAATATACATTGTTTTTAATTATTTTTAAAACAATTATTAGATTTATTGATGTTTTAATTTTGCAGTATCTAATCATTCCTTATATAGGCATTTTGCACGCCTTATTCACCAATCTTCTTTGTGTAGATACAATGCAATTCATCGTTGAAGGTGCACCAGAAATTAGTTACAGCATATCATCCTTTTGGCATGACATATCTATTGATCAATCAAAATTTCAGCGTCAATCGTAGAACTATAAGCAAGATACATAACTTGGTTTTTCCTGTTCAGAATGAACAAAAGCATGGCCTCAGTTCTGTAAGCAAAGCTCTGTATTTTGCTTATAATTCGAAACTTGACACAGCTGAATATGGTTAGTAAAGAGAAAATTGTAAACAATTAAAACAAAAGAAACATGCACTAAATTAAAAACAAAGAAAGGGCACAATTGATTTTTCCTAATATATTTATACCTATATATTTCTATCAGCAAAAACAATCTCCGTTTAGACTGAAAATGCAGAGCATCTTAACAAAACACATTTTATTATAATCAAATTATAACGTAGAGATTGTACCGAATTACCAATAGAATGTATAGTATTTATAATATAATATCTGGTAAGTGCATCAGATTTGGCTCATTTTGCACAGGTGAACAATTAACTGTCTGATTTACCTAAGTCTATATTCGATACGTAAAAATTCCAAAATACAGGCAATATTTCTATAAAGCATAAACGAAATTCAAAACAACGAAAAAACACGGTCACGAGTGAAAATGTCAACGCATTGAAAAATTTAAGCTCAATTCACTTCACGAAATCGGCACAAATATATTAAGCATGTTTCAAGTATTTCTTCGTACGTCAACTGTTGCACAACAGGCAAACTTATCTTTGTCAGTTGGACCCGTTTGTCATGCGTCAACATTCAAACATGGCTGCTTTATACAAAGAACTTTCGTTTGCGATATGGAATACCGAACCCGAAGTTATAAACTGATTGACCGCGGTTATCTCTTTATTTTTATTTTCGTAAATTACTCAAATTTGAAACAGAATTCGCGGATAATATTTGCAATTTATATTTTCCTCTACATTAGGATTATTTATGCAAAATTACGTTGAATTTGACTCAGTAGTTCTTGAGAAGAAGATTTTTTAAAATGCACCCCCCTTTTTCTACAGTTTCGAGGTTTTCTCCGTTTTTAGCTTTAGCCCAGGTGAGCTAAAAAAAAACCCCAATCAGATCAGGAATGTTGTTTCTTATCTAGATCGTGACGAAAATGCGGTTAATGTTTTCACTTACACGGTAGTAGTTTGCAAATTTGTTATCGAGCAATACCGAAACTAGTTTTTTTTATTGGAAATCTCCAGAGTTTCAGAAGCTATGCTTAGGTGAAATGAATCATTGTGCAATTCGTCAATCTTTAATGACGGTGAAAACACGTTTTTGTTTCTCATAATTATGCATTAAATAACATTTCTGAATTTGAGTGCGTTAAAAAGGGTAAATGTTTATTATAATTGATTTTCCTGCAAGTGAAGTAATGCCTAGATTTGAATGTCAATCTTTTCTAACATGGACAACTAATTTTAGAGTAGTAAACAAAAAACCCAAAACTTTAACTGCTTCATTGTTTCAATCAAATATAGTTTTCCCTATATTTTGGTTTAAGGGAGAGCTACTCTTACCAACCATATAGACCATTATGACGTAGATGAAATTTATATTCTTAAGCAAACAACCAAACACAGATTACCCTCGAACATGCGCAGTTAGGTTGGTTACGCACTTTTTTTTCTGAAAATTCTTAAGCAATGACTTGTGCATCATATTTAGTTAGTATTCATTATCGAATTGGAATTTCTTGACTAACATCATTCCATTTAACGTAACAAAGTGTTAAAACAATGGGATCTAGCTCAACCAAAATTGAACGACAACATCAGGGTATTTAATTTTTATTCCTTTTATTGCCAAATTGATTAAATTGTGTTCAGATATTAGTTTAAGCACTACATTCTGTGATACACATAATCAATAAGTTTGATTATGATTAATTTTTTTACGTAGGTTTTCGGATTGACACAGAGCAGAGTCCATCATATTTTTATTCTATAGAAAATCGTAAATTTTGCGTGAAAAGCGGATATTCAAGGAATCTTATTGATTCCGCTATGTCGGATGTCAGAGTTTGCAGTAAAGAAGCACATTTGTTACAGAAGGAACTCAAAAATACTTTCTTTTCTAAATGGAACGAAAACGTTAAAGTTAAGGAATTCAGCGGATTTGATTTGTGCAAAATGGAGGAACTGTTGTGCAAGATCAGTGACAGTTTTGATATCTATCGACATGACGTCTACAAAAAATTACACGCAATCGAATTTAGCAGGGAAGTCGGTGTCCGTGTTTACGAGTTTACATTTGGAGAAAAACTTGATTCCGGAGTTATTCACTTCGGAATGATAGCCGTTTCTAAGGATGAAAAGGATTTTAATGCAATTTCTTGTTTATATACGATCAACTTCGAAATAGCAAAAGTGTTGGTCACCAAAACAGTACATAACACATTCCTTGGATTTGACACCGGGACGGAGAGGGAAAGATGGTACGAAGAGAAAAACCTTGGTTTCCTAACAAATCGAGGGTTGATAAATCTTTGTCGATATAGGGCTTTGAAGGAATTTAAAGCAAGGAATCTTATTTCAAGCATGAATGAAGTGCCTTCTTTGAAAGACATTTAAGTTGCTGACACATTTTGGCTTTTTGTGAGACTTGCACAAATGAAGAGAACAGACGTGTGTGAATTTGGGATGTTTTGTGCAACTTATTGAACGTTTAAATTGTTTGTATGATTAAATTTGCACGACTAGTATCATTGATATATCAATTATAAACAACATTAATAATGAGTTCTTCATAAAGCGTTAAATGTTAAATATATTCGGTCAGTGCTTCCTATCTATTCAAGAAATATTACTTACGTGTAAAGTAAATGTTTAGAATATCGATATATATGTAAACGTATAAGGAAATAAAAAAAAGCCATAATTTTCTTTTGAAAATTACTTTTCCACAAGAAATCGAAATGAGAAGTATTCATATTTTTACGCCAGCTGCTTGTTGCATGTCCAAAGCTTGTTGCATTTATTTCAATAATAAAATCGATGTAAGTAAATGAAAAAGACGCTAGCATTTGGACAATTTTTGTTGACATGGATAAAATATTTAAAGCGAGGTTGATCACACAACTGAATAGTTTTATTCAAAGGTTTTTACTTTGTATATTTTAAATGGAGCTGACAAGTTTTGGGTCTTTACTTCTCGCTATTTATTCAATATGTGTAATTCTTTGCGTCGTAAAATGGAAGCAATGATAAGTCTATACTCAATTTAACAGAAAAATAATGAACATGATCTCGAAATATATCATTACATGTAATTCTGATGTTCCATTTCCGACTTTTACATCATCAAGAATTGGATGTTTTGACTTCACATGACGAAAATTAATGGCATCTATTAACATTTGTTTTATATTTAAAAAATCAATCCCAGTATTGTAAGATACCTGCAGGCATGTTCAAATAAGCGTCTTAGGATACGTCTTAGCCTTAAGTCTGTTTCTCGAAACTCACCTAAATTTAGGAACCGCCATAATTTTTCTTAACTTAAATACTGTCTTTGTTTGGTGAAGGATGAAACCCATTCACTTATTTTTAATAACTACACTTTGTAAGTTAAATGTACATACATTGCTTTGATTACTGACTATCGAATTGTTCAAATGTCCTTGGCTAAAGTAATCTACATTTGTTATATACACGTAAGCCACGCATGATCATTCTTAATTTTTATCACTTCATTCTGAAAATATGATCTTAAGAAAATTCGTAATGTTGAATGAACTGTATTTTCGAGATAGCTAATAACTGATTTTTTTTTATTTACCCTGCACATGTATTCTATACATTGCAGACTAATGCAGACTAATTGCAGACTAAGGGGAAATGAGTGTCTTTAACATTAAATTCTATGAAAAAGACGACGTGGATATGTATTACCTAATTGAAAAGAGTATCAAATGTTAATTTACACTCAACGAATTTAACATTTGATGTTAAAATAAATATGGCTTGTATGCCAAGAGCTGTCCCAATATAATTATATTTCCTTTAAACAAATTGAGGTTATTTGGATATCTGAGTTTTTTGGTTTGAACTAAATTGTTATTGGTCACTGAAATATATCGAGTAAATGTATATTTTGTAGATGTATAAGAATTAAATTTACTGATTTTAGGTCTAAAGTGTTGATGTACATGTATTACTTTTACCCGTCGAAATGTTTTATGATTTATCCCTGCACAGGCATGTCATATCTTAGGAAAGTGTCGTGAACATGCCTGCAGGAGAGTACTTGTATGTTTAATTATGTTCAATCAGATTTGGTTTTTGCAATCACCGAAAATGGGTTGTGGTGTGTTCAAACATTTAAAAATGAAAAATAAACAAAATGATATATCTAATATGTAGCAATGTTTCAACATTTTAATGTGTGTGGGTCGTTAACTTGATTTAACTCTTTATGGCCATCAGGTGCGATATAAATTGCATAATGACAAATCAAACAATAAGCATTCATAAGTGATATAAACATCCAATATTAGTCCAGTGTCTTGGTGACCATTGCATGTTTTAAATCTTTTGATAATGTTTCAAGTTTATTAACCTCACAAAAGACACGTGTGAACTAATTGCAATTGTTTGTATCAAGTAATTTTACCACAGGTATTTTTACCGAACCTTATTTTGATAACGTTTCAAGTTCATTAACCGCACAAAAGACACGTGTTGACTAATTGCAATTGTTTGTATCAAGTAATTTTACTACAGGTATTCTTACCGAACCTTATTTGGATGTTAAAATGAATTTATTTAAATATGACTGGGAACTCCACTATGTTGGATGTTTTGGGGTTATTATTTGTTATTTTATTCTTTTTATAGGAATTTAAAGTTTTCACATAACTGTTTTAATTTAATGTTCCTGTCAGTTTATTTTTTTTATATTAAAATGACGGATTTACTGAAAAAACAACAATATCTGTTCTGTAGTTAAAGGGAACGCCAGTAGGATTGGCATATTTTATTTTTGAGATGCCATCTTTTTGCTGGTTTAGTATATATTGTATATAATTTTGAACAAAATACTGTTTTTCTGTAAATTAAGGGGATCAGCATATTGATAGGTTATTTAACATTTTAAGTCAACAGTTTTGGGGTCTGATCCTCTACTATGTTGTTTATATTTTTCTTTACTTCTGTCATTTTTAATAAATGACAAATTTCATCATGCACAAGTGGTTAGTTCATTTATCAGACAGCAAAAACAGAGCTGCGTTGAGGTTTTGTAGCATGAGAAAACATAAATCGGATTGAATCGTGCAATCCTCGTTTTCAAGGATACAAATGATTATGTAAGACTTGCGAACATATTTGGTTTATCTAAATGTTTATTTCATTTACATTTTTCTGTGGAAAATGTAGTTGTTTCAGATAAACAATATTTGCATAAATAAATCAATACACTACATACATGTAATTTCTCTGCCTGCACGATCGACCTGCAAAAGAGCTATGGGAAGTTCAATTTTCCCTTTTTTCGAAATGGGAATTTAAACTTGTTTTGATATCAAACTCCAAAAATGACACACATTTCGTCAATTTTGGCACATGAACAAAACAAATACGTTAATGGTTCTAGTCTTTACCAGCAGTGACAATGTAACAAAACAAGCTGCCCCCCCCCCCCACAATGTTTACGGAGGAAAAATATATGTTACTTAGCATGTTTATGTGTTCATTACAGCTAATTTACACATTCGTTTTGTCATGAGAGGCTGCATTGACCTGCATACCTCCTTCTTTTACCATATAATGTTAAATTGTATCCAATGAATCTTGGCAATTTCTTCTTAATAATTTATCAAGTATACGTTATATGCAATTATAAGAAAAATATTAATATCTTAATAAAAGCTAAATTTTTTGTTAGAGGTTAGAGAGTTGGATGGGTGGGGTGCAGTGGGGTAAGAAGTTTAAATTTAATAATACAGTGTAACACTTTGTATATGCTTGTAAAGGCATATGATTTTAATAGATCTTTTATTGTCATTCGATTGTAATATGTTCCTCCTCCCTTTCAACGTGTGTTAGCTATGCTTGTGTCCATATTTTAAAATTTATTAAATTAATTAAATATTTTCAGTGAGTTGACGTCTGTTATTTAAGATTTCATCCTACATAAAGGAAATGAGTTAACAGCTTGATTATTAAATAGAAAGGATGAGCGTGAAAATAGGATTAAAGTTGTTGTAATTAGGTCTCAATAATCAAAGTAGTTTGATTGGGTGTTGGAATAATGTTTAATTAGTATGTACTATACATTGCACACCGCACTGGTATGACTTCTCTGTCAATTTATTGATCAACGAATTAGGAAACAAACTGATTCTATGTTAGATTATCTAGTCAAGTTTTTTTTTCACAGAGAGTTGTTAATAAGTAAGTGTGACTTTAAAATTGTTTTCACTGGATGAAAAAAAAGCTTTTAGTTTTTGTCGTTTTCGCAAAGATAATAAAAACAAGATGCCGACGGGCCACATCGCTCATCTGAGCAACAATAGGCATGATAATATCAGTTTCATGGAGTCATAATACAAAATATCTGGACAATGTGGTATAATACACGCAGATCCTATACCAAAAAATCTGTTTCCCCCTTGATATTCTTATATTTATAATCAAGTCCCTTTTCTAACAGGATGATTTTATAGTCATAAAACATTCAGCAATGCAGTTCTCAAAAAGACTCTTTACAATTGTTTATATACAGGATATAAACCTACATCGTACATCAAACTCTGAATCCCTTTTGTGGCCCTATAATCGTCAAGGAGCCAACGTTTAAACAATTTTAAAGAATCAGCAATATATAAAAATGCTTGCATGTAAGTAAAAGCATATATAATAACAAATCAGTTTTTGTGAATAATTATAATTGTTTTCTGTTGTACAACTGAATCCCAAATGTGGTCCCACACTAATCCTAAAGATTGCGATTTGAACAAATTTGAATCTACACTTTTTGAAGTTGCTTTCAGTAAGTTACAGCTTTTCTAGGCAAATGTTCTTTTAAAATCGAGGCAGGGAAGCTATAAATAATAAGGATCCCATGCCAGATTGGTTTAAATTGGTGAAAACCATCTTAATATTTATGATCAAATTAAAGCTTTAAAATTTTCATTAATTAAATGATATCTATATGTTTTGGCATTTTTTAAGTTCTTGTTTTTTAATCATTCCGAGATTAAGTATATACATGTATGTACAATTTTCAACTTCATTTGATTCACCTTTTATTGATGCATGTATAAATGTAAATATTTGTTGGATTTTGCCAAAGACGGTTCATTATTAAATGAGTAGGTCCAAAAAATGCGATGCTTTTTTACATAAGAACATATTATTTACATCTGATAATAATTTTAGTTTTATTTCTTTTCAATATCAAAACCGATGAACAATTTCATGTCAGAAACAACACTGAATTAGCCGATTTGAAGATTGACAATTTCAAGGAAAAGAATCATCAATAGATATGAATTCAATGAAATTAAATATATAATAAACAAGAAATGTTACATTTTCTAAAATGTAAATCAGACCAACTTTTATTTATACCATATACCTTTTAGTGTATCAGCCATAAGAATAGCACAATTCTGTGGCGTACAGTTTTTATTTTTTTAATGCTATTTTTATGACGGACTTCTACAAATCTTCATTTTATCATAACGTCATAAAAGCACAATGACAACGCTCACCATCCCAACAACAGAAAAAAGTTTTTAAAAATAGAGTTTTCTTTAAAGATTATAAATATTTTTATCTGTATATTAAGTATTGTGTTTAATTTTATACATTATATCAAGAAACATAGTAAAAAGGTATAGATACAGTGTATTTACCGAATGCGCAAAAAAGACAATGAAAACTTTAGTCGGCCACATTTACTTAAAGTTGTTATGTTTGTTGAAGTAAGGTTCATAATTTAAGCTACTAAACAACTTAGACAGACAATGGAGATGTGATTTAGCAATGAAATAAACATATAGTGATCGCGATTTATTTTAATCTTAAAATGTTGATAAAAAATATACTGATATATATGTTTCATCATCAGACTATTTAATATGAAAAGTGCATGATACTGGGTCGAAGTCCAGTTCGAAGTCTATTTTCTTCAAAATTATTCGTGTAGATTACACCTAAAACTGTAAAAGATTCAATTAATCATTGGAGCCCAGTATAATGGCATTGGAAAACTTGATTGATGAGTTTGGATCATATCCAGATAGATTAAGTTTTATCAAATTTACGTTTAATCCAGAAAATATTGAAATCTGAAAAAGCAGGACAATAACAAAATTTAGAGATTTTCCTGTTTCTTGTGACCTTCCAAAATTTTGAAACAATTCTGTTTAAGAATTATTTCATAAAATTTGAAGTGAAATATGTTTTTAATGATGTGAAGTACACGGTAATTTTTCAATAAACCTAGAGAAAGATCTGATTATCTTTTATTAGAAATAATGAAAATAATAAAACCGTCCGCTATTTTGTCTGCTATGCTGAAGTTATTTGGTAAGTTACATTCACTAAGATTTTTGGGAATCGTTTTGGTTAATCATCCTTTGGTTCTTGTAACACATTTTTTGTAGAACGTTATTTGATAAATCTTCTTAATGAAATCCAAAATTTAGTGATCTAATTATTAGTGTTTAATATCCTTTCATATGAAACTTAAATAAATCATCAGGGAAAGCGTCAATACTTGCGCTTTTTTCACTTTAATCCAAAAAAAGCAGCAATAATTTAAGTTTTTCTGTTAATAACACCTTATTTCTAGACTTTTATTGTTATAATTTTATCTGACTTGGATCCATTGAAATCAATAGTAGGATTTCACAAATCATTATTTAAAAAATTGTTGTCAATTTCAATAAATTAACATGTGGGTAACTATAACTACAATACAATGACATAACAATGTGATTTGCACGATTTTATTCATCTCACTGATATAAAAGCTCCTACATGCATTTATACACTTCGATATTTTTGGAATACTACTTTACAAATTCGTTGATTTAAGAAATTGTTTAACTTTCATGTTTCTTGAGCTTCCGTTGTAATAAAATGATGACATGAAAATGTGTAATCAAGTTTGTAAATTGTATCAAAGCAGCAAATTTTTAATTATAATAATGATGAACCTGCAGATAAAACGTTTAGATGCAGTCTCCTTTCATGGTCTATGCAAATGAATCCTCCGCTCTACAGATGCTAGCACAAACCTTAATTTTATAATAATAGCATGTTATTATATAATATTTTTCTTTCAAATTTTAAAAATTGATACTTTATTTTTCATTAAGGCTAAGACAAACTTTACCTATAAATCAGAGCGGCAAAAAGGGCCCCAGCAATAGGTCCTACCCAGTATATATAATGGTATTCCCAACCATCATACAAGACATGTTTCTGATTAAATATATCAACATCAATCCAGCATTTATACACAGTAACTGCTACAGTTGGACCGAAACTTCTTGCAGGATTCATGGATCCACCAGTCAGATTTGACCTGAATTTAAAATAGAAGTTATTTTATTTTACTAATACAGGCGAACTTCTCCTATGGCTTTTATAATATAATAATGTTTTTGAGTTGGCAAATAAAAACCTATGGTACAATTTTGTTGTTTCTTATGTAGGACCAAACAAAGACAACACTTGAAGAACACAAAACAAACTGTCTAACACGTTTGTAGGTTTAAACTATTAAAGAGTAATTTAAATAAATTTTTTTTTAATTTAGAACGAACACATGGTATAAAATTTTAAGATGAGTAATAAAGCTTTATTAATATAAGCACAAAACTTTAAAGTTATAATTATTAGAGTCAGAACATTCCATTTCTTAATAATAATTAATTAATTTACCCAGCAGCAGAACATACAGCTACAGTCAAACCAACAGACAATGGAGCGAGCTTACTCTTCTTATCGACCAAGGAATGTAGAAATGTTAACACGATGATGAACGTGAGTAAGGCCTCTGTCATTACTCCCCATCCAGGTTTTACGTTCTTGTAATCTTTGAGAAAAGTAGATCCACCAACCATTGCCTTGTACATTTCTTCTGGGTAAACGGCCTGCACCGTGAATTGAGTAATGTTGATTTACTGGCCGTATTTCAACAGGTTTCAAATATTGAAAATAGTATACTGGGACTTCTTGATTCAAATTTACCCCTATAGCTAGTTCACCATTTATCAAAGTCTTAAAGGTACATAAAATTGATATGTTATTGTTTTGAGGTGTTAATTTAAGACAAATTCCTCATACATTAATATGGTTCATTTGCACTCAATGGCAGTATAAGAAGTGGCACTAATTTTGTAATTCAGTCAAGTCAGTCAATCATTTTCTGATTTCAAATGAGAAAAAAAGAGAGAAGCTATGAACAAACATTTATTTTTCATTTTTTTTTCATTTATTACGGGTAAAGTGGTACAATTTCTACCAAGGTTTATTTCAAAACAAAACCTGTGTAATATATAACCAATTGACATACAGAAGAATTGAGACACGTTTTATCAATCCGATTATAATAAAATTATTTCAAAGGTTTCGCTACAATAAAAAAACCGTTTTATATATATAAAAAAATAATCATTGAACATTGTTTTCTGGAAAGACTTTTTAGCATTTTATGCATGTGTAATGCGGTGACGTTTTGTCAAATGCATTGACGTCATCAGTGTGCACGTGTTTTTATGGCAAAGCGACAACAGAAGGGACAACTCTATATATTTGTTCGATAAATTTAAACAGCAGATTAAATAGAATTAATATCTTATATTAATATTATATTATTGTCAGATTCCTCTTTCTCTCTTCGAAAACACATGACGCGAGATTATTTCGACCGGTACATGTACACCTTTCATTAAAAATGTATCTTTTTAAGACAAATAACTAACTTTTTTTTTTTTGCATGAACATAATTTTCTTGTTTAGCGCTCATTTTTTCTGAAACCATCTGTACAAAAAAAATTAGATAAAAAAAATTCATATTTCTATACAAAGAAAAACAAAGACTGTGGAATGCAGTGAAATGATGATGTTCCCTTGGTGAGGAAATTTTAGGCCCTTATCATATATAGGCAATTGACGATAACTGGCTCGAGTTTTGTTATGTTTTGCTGTAGAGTTTTTCGTTACTTATTCAGTTATACTTACCCGTGTAAAAGCCGCTCCAAGCATGCCACCGAGTATCTGGGCAAAGAAGTAACAAACCGCCAGAGGAATTGACAGTGCTCCCGCTACTGTGCAGCCAAGTGTAATGGCGGGGTTAAAATGACCCCCGCTGTCAAAAGTCACGTAAAGAAAATCAATGCATTGATGATATACCAGCACATTCATGACTCAAATATACTTTGAACCATACACAGCAATCTAATGCTATTAAGCTATTGCAGTGGATATTGAACCAAATCTTTAGTGAAGAGCACCATTTATAAGTGTAGCAACAGTTCATATGTATACTTGACCAACTATGGTCCGTTTTGAGTGCAAATAAAAAGGGAAACCACTAAATTTTTACTCAATCAAAATATGCACTCACATATACATTATCAATAATTGTAAACAATAACAAAAACCTAAATTATATATGAATGTGCATTTACTTCCAATTTATTTTATCTCAATATGACTTTGTGTATTAATTTTAACACTTTTAGCCGGGCTCACCGGGCACATTCCGTAAAACCCCTGTCACACCGGGGCTACGTCCTCACGGCGATCCCGCTGCGTCCTTAATTTGAACATGCACAAAGTACGCGCCGTGGCTCGGCGTTCTGATAAACACGCCGTAGAAGCGTAGTGAGATCGCCGTGACAGCGCCGTAAGATCTCCAACAGCGCCATGAGAGCTCCGTCGGTGCGCTCAAGGAACGCAGCTAATCGCAGTGTAGACGCAGTGATAAGTCAATAGCGCTTGCACGGAGATCTCACTGAGTTTTGGGATCTCACTGCGTCTCTATCGCGCGCTCACTGCGCATCCACTACTTTTGAACAAGTTGTTTTCCATTTGGCTGCGTTCACACAGCGACCCCAAAGAGCTGTTGCTGCGTTCATCGCGCTCTCGTGACGTTTCTTCTGCGTTCATACCGCGCTCCCACGGCGTTTCTAGTGCGTTGCCATTAAGGCCACGAAAACTCGAAAAATGGCTGTTGTACAATAGCAAGCGATGTAATAATTATCAAACTGGATGTAGATGACTATATGAAAAGTAGCATTTGTTAATATTCTAAGACCTATCAATGGACGTAGATGGAATTCATGCCATTTGGTTCTGTTTTTTTCAAATCCTTTTTAATGTTTTTTAACAACTAATGACGGATCTTTTTTGTAGACCTGACTACTAAGAGTTTAATCCTAGTCCTTCAAAAATTGTTTAGAAGTAGATATGTTTCAATTACAATGTACCTTTTCATAAAATCAAAACAATGTTGTAATCATTTGTTTACTAGATGTAAATTCTTGTTTATTTCCCATACAATTCTACAAATTAATATTAACCTACCAAGAAGAAAAGAACGTCTTGTGCACACAGTCAGCGCGCAGAGCACGCCATGGACGCGCGGTAAAATCTCCTAGCACGTCATGAGCGCTCGGCGGAGACTCAGCAAGAGCGCAGTTAATCGCCAAGTAGAACTCCGTGGAAACGCAGTTACACGCCGTAGGAGCTCTGTAAGAACGCCTCGGTCGCCGTCAGGACGCCGTGACGACTCCACTTGTAAAATTTTCAAATAAAACTGTACATTTTTTCTGAATTTTCCTTGCGATCCTACGGCGATTCCATGAATTTGATTTATTAAAAAATTGTTTTGATTTTATGAAAAGGTACATTGTAATTGAAACATATCTACTTCTAACCAATTTGCGAAGGACTTGGACAAAACTCTTAGTATTCTAGCTGCAGGACTGTAGCGTCCATCAGAATTTTTTCAGACCGGAAGCTACAGACCTGCAGCTATTAGTAGTCAGGTCTACAAAAAAGATCCGTTATTAGTTGTTAGAAAACATAGAAAAGATGTGAAAACATCAGAACCAAATGGCATGAATTCCATCTACGTTCATTGATAGGTCTTAGCAAATGCTACTTTTTACATAGTCATCTATATCCAGTTTGATAAGCTATTGTACAACAGCCATTGTTCGAGTTTTCATGGTCTTGATGACAACGCACAGAAAACGCCGTGAGAGCGCGGTATAAATGCAAAATAAACGTCACGAGAGCGCGATAAACGCAGCAACAGCTCTTTGGGGTCGCTGTGCGAACGCAGCCAAATGAAAAACAACTTGTTCAAACGCTGTGGATGCGCAGTAAGAGCGCAGTGAGAGTGCGTTAGGGACGCAGTGAGAGCGCGTTAGGGACGCAGTGAGATCCCAAAGGACTTCGTGAGGTCTCCGTGCAAATGCAATTGACTTATCACTGCGTCTACACTGCGGTTAGCTGCGTTCCTTGAGCGCGCCCACGGAGCTCTCGTGGCGCTGTTGGAGATCTGTTGGTGACCTCATTACGCCTCTACGGCATGTGTATCAGAACACAGAGCCACGGCGCGTACTTTGTGCATGTTCAACACTGACGTCGGAAGCAAATTGAAAGTGGGGAAGGGGGGGGGGGCTAGACTAATCCTCAGAAATCTTTACAAGCAAAAAAACCAAAACAAAAAACCTAATTCCCCAAATCATGAAATTCCTAATCCGTAGGGAGGGAGGGGGAAGGGGGGGCTAGTATACCTATGACTCCAAGTTCCCAATATTTCAGTTTTTTCAAGGTTTTAGGAACAATTATGTTTGCTGTGACAAAAAATTGGGGGGGGGGGGGGGCTGAACCCTCTCTGATGCAATGATCCTAATGGTTAGGTTTAACTTTGCAAAAAAAGTGGGGGGGATAAGCCCCCCCTAGCCCCCCCCCCCCCCCGGTTCCGACGCCTATTTTCAAAGTGCGCGCCGTCGCATGGCGTTCTAAAATGTTCAAGGCGATCCCACCGCGACGGACGAAGATGCTGTTGCGTTGGAGACTCTACTGCGTTTACCTTTGCGTTTTACATTATTTAAGGACGCAGCGGGATCGCCGTGAGGACGCAGCTCCGGTGTGACAGGGGTTTAAGCAATGACCAGACTATAGTTTCGGTTCACGATACCGGATGTTGACTGGTAGCAGGACTTTTAGGCACCAAGATGTTTAGGCCCTTAATTGATAAGATGTTTAGGCCCCAAGATGTTTAGGCATATGCCTTAAGATGTTTAGGTACCAACCTTGTTTTTTTATTTGTTTAACATTATTGACTAATTTAATAGACTGATATTGAGATTCATCTCTAACAAATCTTTCATTGTATTTATATAAATTTAAAAATATTTTTTTCTTACTTAATTTTTATTAAATAAAATCTACATTAAAATGTCCATATTATGTGTCTTATTTTTTATTAATCATCAAATTATTTTCAAATTCAGAATCTTAATTTTATTTGATCTTATTTCCACTCAAAGTGTATTTGAATATCGCATAATTTTTATTCAACAAAGATAAAATAATGAGCATTTCTTTACCATGTGTTAAACCACCATTACCATTAATCAAATTGTTCAAACAACATTCAACGGGTGCATTGAAATTGTTGTACCAAACAATGTTTCCGAAATACTTAGCGAAAACTTAAAATTAAATTATTTTTATTTCACACGCAGCTTGTTACTTAATGAACAGAGCAAATTTAAAGACGCTACACCAAAAAATAATAAAAGCGGGATTTAAGATTGCAAACGTCATTTATTTATATGCATTACTATAATATTCAAAAGTAAAATTCTGTAATTGCAGAGAATCGGCGAAACTAAATTAACAAGAAAATGCGCAATTTTTCACATTTCTATCATTTCCTCTGCCTTTCGACGCCTGTTGATAGAGTACGAATCCCACCTGTCAGAAGAGTTAAACTCTAGTACGGGTCAAAGTTCACATTACGTTACTTTAGTCGATGACATGCTTGTTTATGAGTAACACGTCTTAAAAGAGTTCAGATAAACTTGCCTTTAGTCTCGATAAACACTTGGAACAAACTGATCATACATAATATTTTTTATCTATGTATTGCTTTATCGACCATTCGTACTTTTTGTATGAATTTTTGCTATTAAGTATCCGTACATGCATCTTTGAAAGCGACATTTAAACAATAAAATGCTTTCTTTGGTGATTCATTCGGTATATGAAGGAAGCGACATTGCAGAAAAAATACATAACCCGCGTTAGCAGGTTTTGTAAAATTTTTCTGCTATGAATAATGTTTTAAACTGTCATTTTCAATGAAATATGAAGGAAACAAGGAACAAGCTTCGGAGCCTACCTGATATCACCAAAACTTGCTATAAGGAACACCGTGGCGAATCCATACACGAGGATATTAAGGTCAGTAGAACTTGTCATACACACCAAAAATACCAATATCGTGGTACCTATGAACTCCACAAGCATTGGGCGAACATGGGATTTGTAAAACGATGTATAACCAGTCTGATCTGTCGGACTGAGTACTAGTATTTCTGATTCGGACATAGTTTCCTTTGAGGTGTTTTTTATGCTTGTGATATCAAATATGGACAATACCCAGTTACACTGTATAAAGTCTAGTGTACAAATGTGTTCATTTACTTCCTGTTAATAATGATTCATACATTATACGCATGACCTACTGCGTCTCTCACAGTTTTATATATTACATGGGTAGCTTCTTGCTTATAACCGAAGGTTGCTGTACACATAATGAGATACATATCTCTGTATGTTTCTTCCTGTACATTTGTTTACAATTAGCATTAAGCAAGTTATGTAACTAAAGATTTTAAGTTACGTTAACTCAGAATGAAAAAAAAAATATTCCACTGATGTTAATAAAAAACCATCTAGTGTGTGTCGTGATCTTTAATTGTACATGAAGTGTTAATTTTCTCAACATAAAAGAAACGGATTGACACGATACAAGGACATTGTAATACAATGACTTTTACGTAATTAAAGAAAATATGATTCCTTCGACAGACGAATTTAAATATTTTAGTTTGTTTACTTAAAATGGCAGTAATTGATTGGCCTAAGGCCTTTTCTCTATGTAAATCCGCGTTGACACGATTGTTCAAAGTAAATAAAAACTATATCTGATCTGGTCACTTATAAAAATATAAAAGATACTTTTTTAATTGAGGGTCAAAATGACACTTTGATAAAAATATCAATTAAGATTCATGCCTCTAACTACAATACTATGACAAAAATATGACCAGCATGGGTTTTTAATCACACTGTAATAAATGCACTTGTATGTATATTTACATTGTATTACTTTTTGAATGTACAAAAAACATAAATTTTAGCACTTTGTCAAATCTTCACATATCTGGAACTTCTGTTTTTACTGAAAAACTAACGTGAAAAACATTAAAAACAAGCAAGTAAAACTGTTGCAAAGCAGTAAACGTTTAATGAAACTGTAGACCTATGATCCAGTCTCATGGTCTTAGTAATTCAATCCTCCGCTCTACAGATGCCAAAACAAACCTAAATTTTACAAAAATAGCATGTTACTATATAATATTTTTTTTCTTCACCTTTTCAAAACTAATACTTTATATTGAGAAAGGCCATTATGAAATTTACCTGTACGTTAGGGCAGCAATCAATGCCCCAGCAATGGGTCCTACCCAGTATATATAATGGTATTCCCAACAATCATATCGGATTTGATCAATAATCAGTCCGTTGTAAACAGTAAATGCTAATGCCGGACCAAAACTTCTTGCAGGATTCATAGATCCACCAGTCAAACTTACTCTAAATTTAAAATAGGGGTTTATTCAGTTTACTCATAATTACGTATTTCACATAACTAAAATCGTCATAATGTTCCCTCATGTTTCTGTGAATTCGAAACTGAATGTACATTTCATTAAAAAAAATAATAGTAACAACATTAACGACAAAAATAGAAAAAAGTTTTAGGATGAAAAATTCGTTGTTATTAATAGTAGCATATTTAAATTATAATCATATTGTGAAAATATCCTTAAATGAACTTAGAAAATTACCCGGCAAAAGAACACGCAGCTACAGACAAACCAACAGACAAAGGAGCATGCTGACTTTTTTTATCGACCTTAGAGTGAAGGAATGTTAACACAATGATAAACGTTAGTATGGCCTCTGTCATAACTCCCCATCCAGGTTTCACGTCCTCGGTAGGATTGAGAGAAGTTGAGCCACCAACCATTGCCTTGTACATGTCTTCTGGGTAAACGGCCTGCATTGTGAAATACTCGACAGGTTTAAAATATTGGAAAGCTATATCTAAATATAATATTATATGTAAATATTCATAACTATATGACCTTATTAAATTTGGATTCAATATTGATACGTTGTTTTTGAACAGTTGATTTAAGACATCTTCTATATCTTCATGTATTTATTAGTTTTATTTGCAGTCAAAGGCAGTATATGACGTCTAATGGGAATAATACAGTAACGCTAACAAGCAAAATTGTTTTGGATGTTGCTTTTCGGATGAGACTATCCCCTCTTTTCAATTTGCGTCTATGCTTAAAATGCGAAAATGGCACGTTATATTAACTTTATGATGCCATATTTCTCTTTTCAATTTGCGTCTATGCTAAAAATGCGAAAATGGCACGTTATATTAACTTTATGATGTCATATTTCTAAATTGAGTGCATGATGATTAAAAGAAAGTTATGGAAAAACGTCACATACATGCAAATGTACATGAAACAAGAACTGCAATTAAAGGATGTTCACCTTATAGCTAAATTTAGGTCCTTATCAGATATATAGGCAATTTAGAATGGCTGGTTAAATTTTTTTGTGTTTTATTAAGTTATACATACCCGTGTTAAGGCCGCTCCAAGCATGCCTCCGAGTATCTGGGCAAAGAAGTAATAAACTGCCAGTGGAATGGACAGTGCCCCTGCTAATGTGCAGCCAAGTGTAATGGCAGGGTTAAAATGACCCCCGCTGCAAAAAGTGAAATATACATATGCAAAGAAAATCAATGCATAGATGACGCACCAGCTCATTCATAACTAAAATGAGTCTGAATCGGACGTTAACACAGAAATATAATGGATTTATATTATGAAAACATTGCATATTGGAATCTTTAGTAGAGAACACCATTTTTATATAAAGTGTAGCCACAGTTCATTTACTGTAAATTTGGTCTGATTTTATTAGTGCAAATAAAAAGAGAAACAACCAAAGTTATGAAACTTATGAAACGAGGAGTTAAACAAAAAACAAACTCCCTGTTACAATGGATAATTTTTCTTATCTTTATAATAATGATAAAGTCTTTTATTTAGACAGGATAGCACAATTAGTGACAAAGTACTAGTTTACATTGTGGTCCTGTATAAAACATATGTACAACAATAAGTATAAGACACATAGATAAATAATGCAGATAAAATATACACACTCATCAATAAATATATTTGCATTGATTTGATATCATTTATTATATATGTTATCTTATTCTATCATTTATTATTTATGTTATCTTATTCTTATACCATGTTAAGTGGAATCATTATGGCAATCTTAATACACCGTTTTTTACAAGAATGCGCAAAACATGCGCAATGAAAACTAAAATCGACCTCTTTAAATTTAGATTTGTACAATATGTGAACAATATAGTCTTTTTAGATTTATTTCAAAGTTACAAATCTAGTATAAAAACCCAGCAGCTTTCATACTTAAGCAGATGAATAGCTGACACTTAGTCTATTCTGTTAGATTTCAAGATTGTTAGTTAAATTCCATTTTAATTTTTTGGTAGATGCATGTTACATTATAGTGGTATTCCATACACAAATAGAAGTACGTGTATTTTAAGGTAGCTGACCTGATATCGCCAAAACTCGCTATCAGGAA
Organism: Magallana gigas; assembly: GCF_963853765.1. Lineage (NCBI taxonomy): Eukaryota > Metazoa > Mollusca > Bivalvia > Ostreida > Ostreidae > Magallana > Magallana gigas. The sequence continues at coordinate 16,533,367 of NC_088859.1, read as the reverse complement.
CACCGTGGTGAATCCATAGACAAGGTCACTCAAGTATGCAAATCTTTCATGTGTCATACACACCAGAAATACCAGTATCGTGGTACCTATAAACTCCACAATCACAGGACGAACGCGTGATTCGTAAAACGATGTATTCCGAGTCTCGTTTGTCGATATGAATATTTCTGATTCGGACATAGTTTCTTTTCAAGTGTTTCTACGCTTGTGATATCAAATATGGACAATACCCAGTTGCACGACATAAAATCTAGTGTACAAATGTGTTAATTTACTTCCTGTTATAATAATGATTCATACATTGTACACATGACCTACTATATCTCCTATGACTTTTAAATATTGCTTGAAATCGACAATAGCTGCATATATAATGAGATTCAGCTCTCTGTATGTTTTTCTGTATGGTCTTATAAATATTTTACAGGCAGCACTGAGCAAGATGTGTGTCAGTCGCTATTATATGATAAATATGCATGCACTCCTAAATATTCTTTACATAATACCAAAAATATGGTATTACTTTTATTTTCATAGAATGAACAGTAGCAATGTCAACTTAAAAATTTATTAAATAAATTGTTGACCGAATTTTTCGTAGGAAAAATCCGGTTGTTGAAATGAACGGACGGGCAGGCGGACGGCTGCCGAAAGGGGACTTCTTTTATCCAGATAACTCCTCTTGTAGTTTCAAGATAAGAAGTATTTTTTTTTTGCAGATCAACTGTACATATAGTAGAAATATGCAAATTACTAGGATTAGTTTTTTTTTTATATTAATGCGAAAAATTTCAGCTGTTAAACTTTTTTTGCATATAAGGTTACCCCATTTGTTCGGACAACTTCTACAGTTTTTGAGATAAGATCTTTTCTTTAAATTTTACATACCACTTGTATACACATAAGAAATTTGCAATTCACTTGAATTTTTTTTATATAAAACTTGAGAAAAATAAGGGTTGTTAGACTCAGTATTTTTTTTTTAAAACAAAATGTTGCATGTAGAGTTCCACATTTGTCTGGCAAATACCTGCAGTTTTCAAGATAAAAACGTTATGTTAATAATTCTTCCATTATGTTGCACACTGGGACTAGTCATGCAGTTTTCAAGAAAGGAAGATTTTGCAGTTCAGTTGTACAGATATGAACCAAAGATAAGCGTCACACTTTCAGTTTTTGATCATTAAAAAAAACTGAGAGGAAAATTTGGACCACAATTATTTCTGGTCAGGTCGGCCTTAGGTAGTGTGTATCAATTCGGGATGTTCACACAATAGAAAACCAGGTTTGCTGTCACATTGATAGCTTCCCCCTTGTTTTGTATTTTTTTTTAAAAATAATTATCCATTTTCTTCAAAATATATTTTATATTTTAATGTCATCTTTCTCTAATTGGTGTGTCATTGTTGAACCTTGGGAATTTTTCTAGATGAAACTTGACAAATATGCTTTCTAACTTTCCTTTTCGGTATACATTGTACCTCACAAAATTTTCCCAACTTTTCTTTATAAATCAATTGAAAATAAAAACACCTAATGCTGTTGCTTCTTGTTCTGACCCCAAAGATCACGGTGCAAACAATATTTAAGCTTTCTGCCACATCAGTATTTACATGTAGCTGCGGTCTCCATGTCGTATACATAAACACAATTCAGTCTGTTGCTTTTAGTTTTGACCCAAAAGATCACGGTACAAACACATTTGAAACATTTTATACATAAACTCTCTTCCAAATTAATATAAAGTTGCAGTCTCCATGTCCTGTATACAAAGATTTTTGAAAGTGTTTTCCTTTCATGTAGTTTGATGAACTTGATCCCAATCGGAATCCAGTTTCTGAGAGATTCTATTCATTCGATAAATGAGAGAAGGTGTTAGAATTTTCCTGGCACACGTTAAAAGTAACCCGAATCAGACTTCATGTTGGAGTTTCATATATAGTCAATCATTATTTGTTACAAGAACACGTTTATATGTAATCAAAAATCAAAACAAATTCTGTTTTACTTTACCGATCGCGAATACAGTTGTGTGTTAATTTATTTTTTAATGTCAGACAAATCTTGCAAGTTATAAATGAATATCATATGGAAATCTATTTTATAATTTTTTACAAATGACCCACACCCAGTGAATTAATTTATATAAAACTTTTGCTATCTTGCAAGTTTGCAACTGATTTTTTAAAAGAAAAAAAACGCCGGAAAAATAGCCGAAATTTGACTCGGAAATTAAACTTTTAGTGAAAGAAATAGCTTTTATAAGAGTTTCAGTTCAATATTGAGGAAGTTAAAAGATGTCTGATTACAGGGTAAATTTGAGTGAGTTTATTTTCTTTCCTTCTTCCTTTTCCAATTTGGAGAAGTACGTATCACGTTATAAAACAACCCGGCCAATAAGACATGCAAATTTAACCACATACGTACATGTAGCAAGCACGCAAGCACGCCCCTTCCCATCCGACACATACGGAGTCAAAAATTCATCGACAACAAAAAAACATGTTTGAAATAACAGTAGGATACATATCTTATATTTAGGCATTGAATCGTTATTTTTTGGAAGATGTGGTTTCATAACTGGTGTGTGCATGCAATTGAAAATTTGGTTGCACCCACCGTTGCATTCATGGAAATCCATCTTTCAAAAATTAATGATTCAATGCCTATATTTACGATCTGATTTATTCTACGAGTAATGCACCATTAACAGAAGAGCGATTGGAACAGCCGAAAATATCACTCAAATCAATCAATGCAATTTAATACTTAGGAGGAAGGAAAGTGAATGTTAATATAAGCAATTTTGAAAAGAAGGAAATTGCTTTACAAATGCAATGTCGAGGTCAATTGTTCATACTTTTTCCTTACTTTTTGAAGGAAAACAATAAATGCACGTATTCATCGATCTACTTGAACACATACGCGAATTTGCGTATAACAGTACACTTCAACAAAAAGGGTCTGCGATAAATGTAAAGATAAACTTTGGACATGTAGTTCCTATATTCAAAGCTACAGTGTATAATGACAAGTATTTAACCTTATCTTAGATGAATGGGTAAAGATAAGACGTTTTATTACTTGAACTGATTATTAATTTTGTAAGTTAACTAATCGATGCATAGATAGATACAACAAAAACAAATAAATGACAAGAAAGAAGTATTTTTATAGATTAAGTTACATTAATTTCAAAATAAATTTTGATCTTATGGTGTTACAAAAAATTACACATACTTCACAATATGTAGTTCTTGATATTGTACCTTCATTTTGTCTCTTCCGTATTTCCAAGATGGTTTGCAACAACTGTATCATGCATGTACATGTACCTAAATTCTTTCTATTAAAAAAAAATTTTCATAAGCAAGTTTTGATCGAATTTCTTGTTTTATTTTTATTAATGGTAAAGACCCTGTTAGTTGTAAAAACCTGACTTGTTTATACATTTTGCCCCAGCTATGTGATCCAATACAGACATTTAAGGAGGCTGGATGGTCTACAAATTAACCATCAGATCTACGTTAACGATCTCCGATCCTCAGCAATGTTCGATAACTCTAAATTATAAGTTTTTTTTTTTAATTCGTACCATAAATCTGCCTTTAATATACACAATTTTAATTAGTCTTGAAGTGTTAATATAACGATAACCCAATCAACGATCTGCTTGGCTTAATAGCTCCAAGGAAACCTACTACTCGGGGGTAAAGTTGCAATAAGTTCGTAAAATGCATGGACACCATCAACAATTTTTTTTTAATTTCATTTCTAAAGTTTGAAGGATAAATAACATTTTTATGATGAAAAAAATCCTTTGAGGCTGAGGATCGGAGAACCTTAAGGAGGCTGGATGGCCCAGATATTAACCATCAGATCTTCCTAAAATTTTGAGATACGATTTGTTTGACTATAAATCATTATTTAGTAGAGAAAGATATCCATATATTTAACCCTTTGTGCTTGGTTATTTTCCTTCTTTTTTATATAGAGCTCTCCTTTTAAAGGAAATCAATATACAGCCTAAAACTTGCCACGACCATTGGGCCCTCTTAATTCCTTTATATTTCAGATAGCTTTATATAGATAGTACCATTTCGCAAAGTGTGCTTTTAAAAGAAATAATATATATTCTTCGCAAAACACTCAATTTATCATTAATAATTATTTGAAGATGTGAAGAAAAAAAACCCCACTATCTCTCTAATATAAAATGACAAAGTTATTTAAGTTGAGTTTTTTTTATTACGACAAACAAGTGTAAAGCATGACAAACAGAACATTGCTCAAAAACATATACATGTATAGATTGGAAAAAAATGGAAAGAACTAATATCAAGATCACTTCGCACTGTAGAACCAGCTAACGTTCTGCGTAGAATCTTCTGTTTCCTGATGCAAAAAGGAGCCTAAAATACAAATAAAAATTACACAGTCAGGTATGAACACATAAAAAATAAGATAAAATATTATACAGAAACAATACCTTTATATCTGTTTTTTTTTTCTAATGGTGAGGGGGCTTAAGGTAGTACTAAACACTTGTGAAATTAGTATTAAATACACAAGAAATGACATGATTCTTAATAAAGGTTTAGTTTATACTATGGTTTCATCAATATTCGTTGACTACCAATTTTTGTGGATTTCGTTATTAAGTTGATCCACGAAATTAACTGTTCATTGAAGTGCAATTTCTATTAATATTTTGTATTGATAGGATCATCGGCCACAAATTTACTTAAACCGGCTGTATATAATACATGGCTGAAAATGATTTAACTGTATAAAAGTTTACATTTCAAGAGAAATGCATCAAAATATGAAATCCATTTAGAGAAGCTGCATAGTTAACAAGTAGTGCGAAACGTACTACAGTAATGTGTGTGCAAATAGTGAGTTCGCCGAATGCCTGATACTATACATGCAATCTTCATTGATATAGTGCATTATTATGTTTAATTCTGAGGTAAAAGGTTAGTGCTATACGTGATACGGTGTACAAATTTAATGGTTAAAGGTTTGCTACCATAATATGCATCATAGTATGTTTGCAATTTTAATAGAAGTCTCGCCTGTAGATGTGTTTTTATAAAAGCAGGGAGCTAGATTCGGTGGAATTTTTGATAATTTTAAGGTTTTCATGTTTCCGTTAGAAACATATACATATGGTGCACGTATTGCTGTCCCTTTTTAAATGGACGGTTTCTTGTTTACCTATAAATCACAGCCGCAGCGATGGCACCCGCGGTGGGGCCCACCCAGTACACGTAATGGTGTTTCCAAACGTCACCGTATTTGGAGTATGCTACAGCGGGGCCGAAACTTCTGGCGGGGTTCATCGATGCACCGGTTGTCTTGGCACTGTCGTGTATAGAAACGATTAGATTTTTAAATCAGTCAAACGAAACACAAAAAGAGTTATAATTGCAGAAAATTGTTAAAATTCAGACGTTATAAGCAAAAACTTGTAAAAGACTTAAATACAAATGCCGTACCTTTTATGTTATAGCTGATGGTGAATTTGTAATTATATTTTTCATATCTTAAAAAACGTAAATTGCATTTGTCGTAACTTTGCACAAATCACGTGATAACACTTCAACACTGAATAAGTTAAACGCGAGCACAGCAAAAGGGCAACGACTTTCTCCATTTTGTCTTGGTGCTATCTTACCCAGCAATGATGTCGACAGCAACAGCAAAGCCAATAGCCAGTGGAGCCAGGCTACTTTTTTCTTCGTCCACAGCCGTCATAAGAACAGTAAATACAAGCAAGAACGTCAGTACGCCCTCGGCAAGTATGGACCAGCCTGGATAAACACCATCTCCCAGCGTGTGTGCCCCTCCCTTTATATCCTTATACACTGATTCAGGTAGCACGGCCTAGTAAAATCAAAGTACTGACAGTAGTATCTGACGCAAAGTCCGTGTTGAAAAAGCTATGAACTGATTTAATCACTGATACCCCCATTAACTCTAGAGAGAGTCCTTCAATGCATGCATTAACTCTAAAGAAAGTCGCTCAATGCCTGCATTGGCTCTTCTAGGAGTCGCCCAATGCCTGCATTGGCTCTTCAGAGAGAGAGAGAGAGAGAGAGAGAGAGAGAGAGAGAGAGAGAGAGAGAGAGAGAGAGAGAGAGAGAGAGAGAGAGTAGGTCAATGCCTGCATTGGCTCTTGAGAGTATTTCAATGCATGCATTGGCTCTAGAGTGTACAAGCGAATGCCTGTATTCGGTAATACAGTCATAAAATTCTTACATTGGCTCTTCTATTAAACAATATTTCAATATTTCAGCATTCCTCGTTCATTCATTTTATGAGTGTTTAATCTCTTTTTGTAATTTTTCATCGGCAAAGTCAACTAATCAATTGCAATATCATCAACTGCATGAGCATTTGTGATAAAAATAAAAGCTAATTGCAATGAGAATAAAAATGACAAAAAAGATAATTGATAGTTCATCAATGTTACAATAGAATTGTTAATTGAGAGATTTTGGGAACATGTAAATTAAGCAGTAATGTGTATGTAACGCCAGATTTGTGATTGTAATCATATTTCATTCTAAATCTGTGAAATATCACCCATTTTGATAGAAATAGCCAATTGTTATTTCATTCAACATAAAAATTTCTATATATAATTTTAAGAAATAGTTAAGACAAAAAATGTTTAGTGTACTAGACTTTACTATATATAGGTCTAGTATGGTTGATATTTAGATGTTAAAATGCCAATACATGAAACCCAAAAGTTTTACAATTAAGAAAAAAACAGCAACTTAAAAGGTCTGTGGGACATGAACTTAGTTGGTCACGTGTTCATATATTCTCAGAAGATTTAAAAAATTTATCACATACAAACCAAGTTCATATCCCGGTGAACTTTTTTATATAGAATATATTGTATGGTTTGGGTTTGCACTTTGGTATTTAGATAAGAAATAAATATTCTGTTCTGTACTTTATTGTACCTACACCATTAAACAACTATACAAACAATAGCTCTACAAACGTCCACTTTACTAAAATACTATAATACATACGAGAGCAAAGGCGGCGCCAACCATTCCACCAAGCATCTGAGCCAGGAAATAAAAAATGCTGACCACAATGGGATTACCCCCAGAAATCGTTACACCAAGGGTAACAGCAGGATTAAAGTGGCCACCACTGAAAAATTATATAAAATATATATTTAAAGAGAATAATTGGTATCAAATGAAATACGATTTTTTAAATGGATTGTACTGAAAATCTTAAAAGTATCCTCTCTTTCTCTGGCTGTCTCTCTCTCTCTTTCTTGTAATTAAGATAAACTAAATAACAAACATTTCGGTTGAAAATATAATCTGATAATATTCTGGTTGACCGCATATTAATTTTTTGCAATTTTCTATACTATTTTCATTTAAACATTACCAAAATCACAAATAGTTCTTAAATCAAATATCAAAAATCTGCTTAAATTATACATTGATATTTTATTTAGTCTAGTTTTACTTTAAATACACGTTGTATTTATTGTTAGTGCAGATATCCTATACGCCCCCTCCTTCTTAGATCCGCGCGGCTAGAGTAAGTACTTACCTGATTTTTCCAAGACCCGTGACAAGGAGCGCTATGGCCAGGCCGTGAGCTAGGGCTATAGATCCCACATCATTGGTTTGGACCGCCATGCAGCCAACGAACACGAAGACGGTGGTTCCAATAAACTCGGCCAACGATGGACGGATGGTCTTGTGGTAGAACGACTCCCGAGCGCCATGGTTAATTAAAGGGTCAAACTCGCTCATGTTGATTTACATTGAATGATGATCGTGAACCATGTGTACTATTTATATCAGCTCTACAAACCTGTCAGATGTTATTCACGTGAGGGGTGGTGAATATTTAGAATTTAAAACCTGTTTATCTTCAGCAGAATTTATTCTTTACGCTCGTGTAGCGTCAGATTTTTTGAAACATTTTACTAACCCAGATCTTTCTATTTATTTACATCGTTACGTGTAATGACCGCTCTTTCGGGTCACCTGCGACCAGCTGAGGCGTGTTCATGCTCTAGTAAACAGACCTCCGATTTCAAAAGCGCTGCTCTATATTTTTACATACATGTACACCGTGCGTTACTTCATTGTACCGGTATATCCTCTAGTACACATTGATATATTTTTTTTATGTAGCTCATGTAACACAATTAATGTTTTGAGTAAATTAAAAAATGAAAATATGAACTTTATCACAGCTCCAAATACTCAATTAAATAAATTAAAAATTATCACATCATATGTTAATGATAAGAAAAAATGTTAGGATAAACTGTTATTAAATAAAAGATTTTGACATTTTACTCCTTAATACATATACATATCCGACCAAATCAAGAAGTAGACATTTAATTTAAAATAACACGTATAAACGTGCAGCTCGTACAATTTTACAGTACATCGCGCAAAATGTGTCCAATGCCATGCGCGGATCTAGAAAATTTTTTCCGGCGGAGGGGGGGGGGGGTGGTCCAACGGTTATTTGAGTTTACGGGGAAGGGGGGGTCCGAGGCATTTTTTTGGGGTAATTTTATTATGAAATTTAAAGAAATTTGAATTTTACAGGGGGGGGGGGCGGACCCCCCTACCCCCTCCTACCTTCTAGATCCGCGCAAGTATTCAATTTACAAATGCTCAACAGGCATTTAATTGTTTTAATTTTGAATATATCTGTTATTCTGTTAAAAACGTTTTATTACTAATTACTTCAAAATATCCAAGAATGACCTGAATACAGTTAGATAAACATGTTGTTTATATGATGTCAACTGATGCAGATTATAGAAATCAGGTCATGACAATTGCCGTAAACAAGGCGCAACCACATTAACACAAATGTCAATGTTCTGATAGCACATCATTTTATAATACTAATATAATGTGTGTGTATGTGTGTGTGTGTGTGTGTGTGTGTGTCTCTCTCTCTCTCTCTCTCTCTCTCTCTCTCTCTCTGTATGCGCGGTGTTCATGTGTACATACAGCAATTCAGCATATTGCTTATCATGCATATACCAGGATATGAAATCTAAATCAAAATGCAAGGAAAATCACTTCAAGGATCCCCTTACATGTATCATGAATGACATTTGTTTGGAGAGGGTTGGAAAGGAGGAGAGTGGTTTTTTCTTATCACACACCATGCGTTGAAAGAGATAAGAAAATGTATAGATAGGGTGGGGGCAAAGGTGTCTATTTGTAAATTTGGAGTTACATGGTGTGTAAGTCTACACAACTATCTGTTTGTATTTTTACCTAATCAGTTAATTTAAAATATTACGAATAATTTGGTATTAACTAAGGAAAGAAGATGGGTGAATAAGGCGTGTAAAATGCCCATATGAGGAATGATAAGATACTGCAAAATTAAAATATCATTAAATCTGATAACTTTTTTTTTACAAATAATAAAAAACAGTGTATATTTAACGTAACATCGGTTTGTAACCCTTAAATATTTTTAATACTTGTAATAGGTTGATTTAAACTGGCGTATGCGTGTTAAAATCTCCAAATAGTGTCATTTTTATAACTTCAATGCCTTTTCTTTTATAGAGTTTATCTGAGCTCCATATTTTTGTCATAGTCTAAATGCGGTTTAATGGAATTTAAACAGATTTTAATCAACAAAAATGTGGAGAGATGACCCACTATACTTTAAAAATGACATTTTGTAGCCCAACAATTGAACGTTTTAGAAAAATAATACAAGTCCGTAAATTCGTGGCCAATATCTCATATAGCATTTAAACAACGCACTTTGTTGTGAATGAAATGGCTCAGTGGTTAGAGCACCAGACACTAGGTAACTTTATAGAACATGAGTTTTTAGGTTGTGGGTTCGACACCACTAAAATTTTAGGATTTATTATTTTTTTCTTATCGTTTTTTGAAATATTTCAAACTGAATAAAGTTAGAAATTACCCTTTTGTAAACTTTTATAATTATAACATATCAAATATGTTTAATTGAAAATATGTTAAATTTGAAATTGTATTTTAAGACTAAACCGAATGGGCAGTTGCGCCATCTTATTCCCCCATCTTCTTTAATATACATTTTATACTCGTTAATACATGCTCATATTCGACCAAATCAAGAAGTATTTAAATATTATCATGCATTCAATTAAGCAAGATCGTAGAGTTGTACAAGTGCAACAAGCGAAATGTGTCCAGTGCAACGTACAAATGCACAACTTGTTTTCATTTTGAATATGCATGTGAAACACGTTATACAATATGGCAGAATAACTAAGAATGTCCGAAACAATAAGATAAATATGTTATAGCCTAATGATGTCAATTGGTGCAGATTACAGAAAACAGGTCTTAACAACTTCATTCAAGGCGCAGCTAGATTAACACAAATGTCAATGAACTGGTAGCAGAGAGAGAGAGAGAGAGAGAGAGAGAGAGAGAGAGAGAGAGAGAGAGAGAGAGAGAGAGAGAGAGAGAGAGAGTTTTCTATGTGTGCATGGTGTTGAGCATACTTTCAGGGGGACTCAGTTGAGCATATTGTTTTATGCACATACCAGGATATAAAAAAAAATCTTAATCAAGAAGAAAGGAAAATCACTCCAACAATCCGCATATCAAGAATGATATCTGTTGGTTTTTTTGTAGGCTTTTTTTTGAAGGGGGTGAAAGATTTTTCTTACCACACTACATGCATTGAAATAGTTCAGAGAATGGACAGGGTTGGGATAGAGGTGTCTATCAATTTTGAAGTTACATGGTGTGTGGACATACAAATGTAAATATATTTACTTATAATCAGTAAATGAAAGGGGCACATTACAAAAGGAAAAAAAAACTTTATAGTGAAAGAGATAACATTTTTTGCTTGTCAGACATCTTTTTGTTGAGTCACCCCCTTTCAAAACTCAGTGCACGCAATGTCTAGTATATACGTGTTTCAACTTTGGTCCTCATGGGCAGATGATTAAGGGACGTACGAATCTTGAAATCAGCGTACTGAGTTCATTATTACAAAGGACAATTACCTATCGTACAGGTCTACGCGTTAACAGTAATTCGAACACCTATATATAAACACATTTTATTTAAAACTTCGCAGTTTTGCTATCAAACAACCACCAACAAGGCTATTATCTGAATCAAATTACGGCAGTCGGGGGACAAATTAATGGATAAATATATTCGTCCGACCCTGGCGGAGTTCGTGGGTACCGCCCTCTATGTTCTTGTGGTGTGTCTGTTTCCACCCAGGGTCGAGGCCAGCACCATCCTCCCGGCCGGGGTACTACAGGGCTGTGTCTACGCATGTCTCATTCTTGGTCCAGGGAAAATAAGGTATACGAGTCTTGTTATGATTAATATTACCGAAGGTTGCAGAAAGTGTATCAAACTATCATATAACGTAACTGCGTAAAGAAGATATTCGTATGCACTATTACATATGAAAACCTTTTTCACATTAAAGATTTTGCTCAGTTCAGCTCTTCATAATATTTTTGGTTCATGATAACGTTGCGTTTGTGACGTTATATGAACTGAAAGATTGATTTCTTTAAGATAAATGCAAATCATAATTCTCACGTAAAATGATTTCCCAAGTGTAAATCGTATGATAATGATCTCAGTCAAAATGCCCCTTTCTTTCAAACTTTCGACCTTCCCCCCCCCCCCCCCCCCAAAAAAAAATCCTGTCATCGTATTCACAGTCGTTTTTGTCCATTCCCTTGAACAGTGGGGGCTATTTTAACCCCGTCATCACAGCTTCTGTCACTTTGTGTGGGGGTGTGACTGTCCGTGTGGCGGTGTGTTACTTCTTTGCCCAGATTCTTGGAGGTCTGACCGGGGCAGCCTTATCCCTTGTAAGTACTGTATACTGTCCTCCGTCATTGCGTATTTATATCAAAACAATCAGTAACTGGCCCAAACTGAATAAAAACAATCATGTCCGTTCTACTTTTGTTTTTTAATTCTCACAGGCAATATTACCCTCCGATATGTACAGTTTATACCTTGGCGGATCTACTACTCTAGTGAACGGTACGGAGCCAGGTTGGGGACTGCTAGCCGAAGGGATTCTTTCATTCATACTAGTGCTTACCGTTCTCATGGTAACAGTAGACGAAAACAAGCAGCAGTTATCTCCCCTAGTCACTGGTCTATCGATAGTTGTAGGAGTTATGGCGGGGTAGGTACAGTTTAAATATTATACATATCCTATAGTGTAATCAGAGCTTTTAAAAAAGAAATCAAAGTACTGATAGTCAGACACATATATATGTACTAATCAAATTTATTTCACAAGATTTGAAAATGGTCACTGAAAGTACGTGTTGTATTGTTTAAACAATCTTAAAATGTAAAAAAAAAAACTCTAACAGCTTTGTTTGTAAGCGAATATAGTTTGCCGAACTGCTCTTTAAAAATTTAGAAATTTTGATATCATCGAAAGTCCGAATTCTGTTTATGACTGATCTAGGGCATCGTTGACCGGCGGATCCATGAATCCAGCAAGAAGTTTAGGCCCGGCCGTGTGTTACTCTCTACATCAGGACGGCTCCTATGTGTGGAACTATCACTACATCTATTGGGTGGGGCCAGCAGCGGGGGCGGTGGTGGCAACCCTTGTGTTTAGGCAAGTCAGCGTTATTTTCGCAGACTCAAAAGTTGAATTTACAAAAGTATGAGATTTAGTGTAAATAAATATATGTATCTACTTTCAGATTTCTTTTTGCCTCCGGTTCCAGAGAACAATACAGACCTTCCGTGTAGAGTCTGGTGGTGTTCAATTCAGAGAGAGAGAGAGAGAGAGAGAGAGAGAGAGAGAGAGAGAGAGAGAGAGAGAGAGAGAGAGAGAGAGAGAGAATGTCTGTAAGAAGTTAATCATAATAAATCTTCATACGTACTCACATTAAATTTTATATCTCAAAAATCACTGGCGTATATTTTGTTTTTAATTTAAAGCCACACTAGTGTAAATATGTTTCTAGTTTACATAAGGATAATCTACCACATTCTTGCTGTTGAAATTAAAAAGAAAAAAACAAATTAAAAATTTAGCATTTCTTCACCACTGGAAATGCCATTGATAGGGTTTCTAATAATAGTGTCCTTTCTAATATTATCTATTTTAACAAATAAAATATACATCTGATATTTTATATCAGAAAGGACAATAATACCAGAACAGAAGCAAATGCTGTTTATTGGTTAAAAATATAATGAAGTCTTAATTATAAGTTGCTACAGTAACTACATATGTAGTAGTTCTTTTTTTTTTAATGTAAATGATTAATGGGTGATTAAAGAAAAACCGATTTTCGATCTTAGATGAAAAAATAAAATAAAAAGCAGCCATAACGAGCGGCCACCGCGACTCTTAACAGGTGCATGTTAATGATTCTATTGGCTATCAATCGAATGACATCGCATGTGATATTACAGGGTCAAGGTTAAAGGTCTAGGTCAAACAAACATCACCCCCCCCCCCCCGGCGAAGAACGAGATGTGTATGTGATGAATGGGGTGTTTCATAACGTACATATAAAAAATCTGCCATTTGTTGCATATCATATACATGCATTGCCCAGAAATTGGAATAAATATTTTTACTAGGTAAAAAAAATAATAAAAGGTCAAGGTCACCAATATAGCAGGGTGGTGGTGGTGGGGGGGGGGGGGGTATTTAATATTTTTCCTCTATTTGTGAAATTAATAAAATTCATATTGTAATTATTGGTATAAGGGGACATCGGATTATTTCACTTTAATTATTTATATCTTACGATTTCAGAGGAATAGCGATAACAAGTATCTCTTACATGTACAATAGGGCCCGGACAACGTTAAAACTATTTCAAGATGGGAAAGGAAGGACTTCCTTATGAAATGTCTAGGAATTCTTTTAAATCCAATTCAATACAAGCAATTTTTTCTATACACTTTTTTAATTGACCGAGGAAAACGCTTTTATTCAGAAGAAATGCAAAAGGTCTTTCACAAGAAAGGTGGAAAGCCTGACAAAATTGAACCTTTTTTTAAGCATAGGCTTGAAGAGGCGTGGTCACGATTTTTTTTTCATTTTTTCTGATTAAATGTAAACAATACTGAGGTAATGCATTTTTATTCGTTAACTAAAATTTGAGTGTCATTTGTTGAGTTATAAGCGAGTTACAAGCTTGCAATTCTTTGCTAAGTAAACAAAGCCTTTGTTAACATTTTGTTAACAATTGTTAACAATTTAAAGTAAAAATTATGAACATGCCCTATTTACGGGACATAGTCACGAAGGGCGCAGTAAGTTTCAAATTTTTTTGTCCAATGCTTTATGTTGAGACTGCTTCAAGATATTTATAACAAATAATCTGAATTTGAGTGTAAATCAAAGTGTTATAGGCGAGGTACGTACAATATAATGTTATAAAGTTATATAAACAAAGATCAGGTCATGTTTTGCTTATGTATTGATAGCTGAAAAACAAAGTTTCATATGAAATTAAAAGTGACCTACAATATATACTGTTTATTCTATTTCTTCATGAACTAGAAAGCAGAAAAAATCTGCTAAAATCATAAGTTTTACTACAGCCTGGCCCAAGTTATTGCTTCTATCGCTTTTTGATGATTTTTTTTTAAAAATTACACATCCCTATGAAAGAAAACAATTGATATCTATAAAAGGGAAAAATTCCAAGAAATCCCCATTTTCAATCATTAAAGTTTACAGGAACGAAAACAAACTTCTTAAGGATAAATATAGTGGGAAATGTTTGCCATTCGGAACTCACTCAGAATACCAAGCATGATTTTTCAAAGTTATTATCCGGGCTATTTAATTAATGGCTAGCGCTGATAAAATTCAAACTCCCATTAGAGTTGTGTATTGAAACCTTAAGCGGTAGATGGGGCGTTTCAAAACAGATAATCTGTACATTTTGCATATTAGCAGATGAATGTATTTTGAGCACAAAGGTATATATGATTATCGAAATATCAAGTGAAATGTGGTGAAGCAAAAACTTGGAACAGAGTATAATATATGTACCAAACATAAGCAAATGTAAAGTAGAGCCTTGTTCTGATTTATAAGAATAATGAGCTTTGTATCTTTAATATCCTTCGATAAATGACATAAATGATTAAAAATACATCACCAAAGCATTGTAAAATCAAAAGTAGATATCTAAAAGTTTAAATCGGGACCATGCCTCTTTAATTAGAAAAAAAGAAATTCTGTTTTTGGAATAAATACAATCATATTGATGGCATTATACATGTTTCCTACTTCCTGGTACAAGCTCACCAATACACATGTAGTACATTGTAGTTTAGTGTCGTGACTGCTTAATTAATCCAAACTGCAGACATAATGGTTGAAATAAATGTTTTTAAAAAGTCATAAATCTCCCCTAAGATAGAAATGTTGACTCTCTACTTGATTGAAACTCAAAGCCAACGCTTGAAAAATAGTTCCAATATTTGAACATTGTGTGTTGCTAACGTTATTGTCACTATGACTTGATAAAAAAAAATCATTGCGCCTCTATCTAAAGAAATTACAAATTGATATAAAATATATATTTTTGCTATTGAGGAATGATGGAAGATAATTTGACGCTGCTCTTTATGTAGTTTACATTCACATTAGTTCTATAATACACTATAATTTTGTCAATGAATTAATCTCAATTTAGGAACAACCGGGAAACAGGCGCTAATTAAATGTCCTTGTATGCGCGCATGAGTATGACATTGTGATAAAACCAAGGAAAATCACCGAATGCGATATATTTGAACTAACCATTGTCTCGTTGCACAGGAAGTGATGGCGGGTAAGAGCAATTTACATTTAAATAATTCAATTTCGACAAGTTAGTTTGAAGTCGATAAATCTACATTGTATAATCATAGTTGGTGGTTCAAAAGTTTAGTCATATCTTCTTGATGATGATAATTAGTAATCAGAAATCTAATTTATTATTTTTCCCCTTAAAATCAGGACACTCGACGTTGTGGGTAGATGATCCTCACCTGTCCTATCTAATTGCGGGCAATTTAGTAAATGCAGTAGGGGATCCGGATTTGCAAAGAATAAGACGACACATTATGGACATTTTGGATCAATTGGATTGCCATAATGACCAGATGGAAATAATTAGAGCTGGTGGATGTGCTGAGGGATTCCGCATGAGGGGAACAGATGTAGATCAAATGCATGTTGATAAACGGACCAAAGTAGTTGCAGAAGTTCCCAGAAACCTTGGAACTGACATGGCCGTCGTCAGATTGTTGAAGACTTCTGATGTACCACCTGGGTATGTAAAACTTGCTGTACATACCCCTCATACGCCAGTTGCGCACATAAGAGAATCAACACATCGAGTGGGAGGAGGTTACTATTTGTCGAGCGAAGAGTTTGTAAGATGGTTCCATAAGTTAAACCCCAATGGAGTTCTTCATGGACCGTGTGTGATGGAAAGACATGAACAAGGACCAGATCATGATAGGGCATTTTGTCTGGAATTCAAAGAATGGCCTGTCTATGCAAACGAATGGGTTGAACGAAAAAGGTCATACGGATGGCCATCAAGGGGACTCATTGAAAAAATCAAATCACAAGGATGTCATTTAATGGCCATTGGATCCAAGAAGCTAACAGAAAATTTTATTTCAAACGATTTAGAAAATAATAAATGGATTCAGGATCCTTTTCAGTGGAGACTGTCTTTTTCTCTTGCAGAGAAACAATTGATTTACTCTTTCAATAACACGCAGTTTTTGACATATGGAATTTTCAAGCTTTTAAATCAAGAAGTATTTTCACAAGATTCAATTGTCTCAGACTGTATCTGTTCTTACTTTCTAAAATCAGCTTTGTTTTGGACAATTGAAGAAACTCCTTCCGATTACTGGAAGCCAGAGCGTTTGGTTTTTTGTGTCGACATTTGCTTTCAAAGGCTACTTGAATGGACAAGAAACGGGATTTGCCCGAATTTTTTTATTAGAGAAAACAACATGTTCATGGGTAAAGTAGAAGAATGGCAATTGGAGTACACATCCTGGAAGCTTTTTGAATTATACAGTGAAGGATGGAGATGCTTATTGCGTTGTCATTCCTTAATTCATTTAAAAAAAGCCTTAGAAGATGCCAGAAATAAGATAAGACCTAATTCATTTCCTACCTCAAACCCAGAGGAGGACTTCAAATGTTTGCGTTCCTCTGTAAGGGACAGAACACAAGTAGAAGGAAATGTAGACGCAGTGCTATTTAGCGAAATACTTTCAAGACGACCAAAAAGTCCATCATTAGACCTTCTGGAGTTAGAACTGAGGAATTCACTGAAACTGGAGGTTCAAAGAAGAGTTGATACGTTTGATCTTGAAATACTTAGATTACGTCGGTTTCAAACTCTTCGTCAACTGGCTCTTATATATCTTAACATGTCTCTGACAAAACATACTACTCGAAAAAAGTATACATACATTCGAAAGGCTTTTTGTTATCTACATCTTTCTCGATTTTCTGATATATGCAAAGGAAATCTCACGCTTGCAACTGCCTATTACTGTTTAGGAAGGTTCGACTCAGCTCTTAAATACATCAAAAAATACGATGATATACTAAAGGAAGACCTTGGTTATATACATACACATTTACGACATGGTGTAGTTTACCAAACTCCAATGTATTGTTCAAACTTCTGCGGACGGGGATTAAGCAGCCTGGATAAAATGTCGTTGGCGGTATCATACGATTTTGAAGTCCATCGACCATTGCCTCTAATTCCAAACGAGATAGCGCTCGAAATAGTAATGATGAGAAAAACAGAATCCAGTCTTTTTATTCTACCCGGTCTATACTCAGTGTTTCTGAAAATTCTTTGTTACACTAACAAAAGCAATTTAAAAATGGTGGAGGAATTGTCAATGAAACTCAAAGAGTTCTTGCATTGCTCAAAAAAAGAAGACATATATATGAACTACATCATGCTTGCAGTAGCTTTTGTTAAATTAGGAAATTACGATAAAGCTTTGCAATATTATTGCTTGGCCCATATCCACAAAAGAAGGTTTGTCATGTGTAACCGGGGTTGTCCGGAATGGCAGACTAGAACATCAGTTTTATTTTACATTGCTCAGATGCTTCAAAGTTTGATGCCAATATGAAGCGCTATACAAAACATATGCTACGTCCAGTAAAAGGGCAAAATAAAAGTTGCAGATTTGCCAATGGTTAATTGTAATTTTTTCAGACCGATTCAATGTTTAGTCGTAATAAATTAAGTTGTGATAAATCATTCTTCTTTTTAGAACTGAACGATATGAATATTTATGCAAGATTTGTTCCATTTCCATATATAGTCGTATTTTTAATACAACCTAAACAGTTTTAATAAATTTAAAAACAATTCATAACATTGCGAACATTTAAAAAATGATGACTGTACGCTTGCAGCAAACGTTTGTTGGTTAAAAAATATTAAATTTTATTTCTCAGAAGGTTGTTTGATTATTATTTCAAAATGTAGTCTAACTCCAAAAAAGGAATAAAATCAATTCATGAAAATTAATATGCCATTTTTTAAAAATAAAATTATAAATGCGTCAAAACACTGATAGATGAGTCCTAATGACCTAAACTTTATAGGTCCACTAAACTAGCGCGTTCTGTTGGGGTTATTGCGACGATATTTCGATGGCAATAAACAAAAGATATGAATTCTTGTTTATCCTATACTTATTTTATATTTTATCATTTAAGGAACGAAATAAGTCGCAACTTATTTCTTTCTTCATCTTTCCGTTGACGATAAAGTCAGAAAAACATGAAATGATGCTTACTTTCTGAGGCACATCATTCCATTCCAATATACCAATGCCAGTTAGAATCGCGAACATTAATTTATGTATTTGTGAAAGGATATGCTTAAATCTTACAATTAAGTATTTCGAATTGCTTCTTTATCAAACTTGCTCAATATATAGTCAAAATTTAAAAAAAAAATGAAAATTGCATAAATTTTTATTCATGATACCATATACATGTACCCGGCACTTAGTAATTAGTTTTTTATGTCGCCGCCTGACACATCTATGTAGAATTTCGATTCAATATAGCATAATTTTTTGATCATTTAATCTCATTCATGAAATTCGTTCTTATGACATTTTTGTCATTTTTAACAGAAAACAGTCAATAAGGAAGAAAATGAATGGAACACGACAAGAATTTCCGATATGCCATGGCAGATTGCTTTATAACTCTTCAATTAGAAACACCGGAAGCATGTAACTATAAAATATTGTTGACTTTCCTTGTTTACACACACGTCAATTAAGTGATATCTTTAGTTTCCAACAAAATACTTACAAATCTGATATTGCGTTTAACACGATGGCAGTTAGGGCCATGTTATGTCTTAATTTACTATTTCAACAATTTTCTATGAAGTCAAAAACGTTACATTTCAGTATCAGAATACGGTTGAATGTATTTTTTATCAATTCAGTTATGCCATGGCAGATTGCTTTATAACTCTTCAATTAGAAACACCGGAAGCATGTAACTATAAAATATTGTTGACTTTCCTTGTTTACACACACGTCAATTAAGTGATATCTTTAGTTTCCAACAAAATACTTACAAATCTGATATTGCGTTTAACACGATGGCAGTTAGGGCCAATGGTATGTCTTAATTTACTATTTCAACAATTTTCTATGAAGTCAAAAACGTTACATTTCAGTATCAGAATACGGTCGAATGTATTTTTTATCAATTCAGTTATGCCATGGCAGATTGCTTTATAACTCTTCAATTAGAAACACCGGAAGCATGTAACTATAAAATATTGTTGACTTTCCTTGTTTACGCACACGTCAGTTAAGTGATATCTTTAGTTTCCAACAAAATACTTACAAATCTGATATTGCGTTTAACACGATGGCAGTTAGGGCCAATGGTATGTCTTAATTTACTATTTCAACAATTTTCTATGAAGTCAAAAACGTTACATTTCAGTATCAGAATACGATTGAATGTATTTTTTATCAATTCAGTTATGCCATGGCAGATTGCTTTATAACTCTTCAATTAGAAACACCGGAAGCATGTAACTATAAAATATTGTTGACTTTCCTTGTTTACGCACACGTCAGTTAAGTGATATCTTTAGTTTCCAACAAAATACTTACAAATCTGATATTGCGTTTAACACGATGGCAGTTAGGGCCATGTTATGTCTTAATTTACTATTTCAACAATTTTCTATGAAGTCAAAAACGTTACATTTCAGTATCAGAATACGGTTGAATGTATTTTTTATCAATTCAGATTTTGTTTGAGATGTTTATGAATGATAATAAAATGTGTTAATAACGTACACCTATCTTTGACTTAGGAATCAGATCAACGTTGCTCGACGATTCTTAAATGTCATATTTAATTGCGGACAGTTTGTTGAATGCAATTGGGGATCCAGACTTGCAAAGAATACGGCGACACATAATGGATGTTTTAGATCAACTAAGTTTTTCAAATAGCCAAATGGAAGTGATTAGGTCTGGTGGGTGTGCAGAGGGATTCCGCATGAAAGGAACAGATGTAGATCAAATGTACGTGGATAAGTTGACCAAAGTTGTTGCAGAAACTCCCAAGAACCTTTGCACTTCTTTAGCAGTTGTCAAACTAATGCAGCTCTCAAAAGTACCACCCGGGTATGTAAATCTTGTTGTGTTAACTCCTCATACGTCAGTGCCACATATAAGGAAATCAATGCAAAGGGTAGCAGGCGAATATTTTTTGTCGAGCGAAGCATTTGTGAGATGGTACAAGGATTTAAGTCCTGATGGAATATTGCATGGACCATGTGTAATGGATCGAAGTGAACATGGAACAGATCACGATAGAGCATTGTGTCTGGAATACACAGAGTGGCCTGTATATGCAAACGAATGGCTTGAAAGGAAAAGGTCATTTGATTGGCCACTAAGACAACTCATCAGAAAAATGAGGGGTGCCATTTAATGCCAATTGGATCAAAAAAACTAAGGGAAGATTTTTTGGCGGATCACTTTGAGAAGTCGATGTGGATAAGAGATCCTCTTCAATGGAGGCTATCTTTCTCCCTTGCAGAGAAGGAATTCGTTTATTCGTTTAATAACACACAATTTTTGGTTTATGGAATTTTCAAGCTTTTGAACCTAGAGGTATTTTCACAAGATTCAACTGTCAAAGACTGTATCTGTTCTTACTTTCTAAAAACAGTCTTGTTTTGGACAATTAAAGAAACTCCATCTGATTATTGGAAGCCAGAGCGTTTGGTTCTTTGTGTCGACATTTGCTTTCAAAGACTAATTGAATGGACAAGAAATGGGTTTTGTCCAAATTATTTTGTTCGTAAAAACAACATGTTCATGGGAAAAATAGAAGAATGGCAATTGGATTATATAGCCGTTAAACTTTCTGAGTTACATAATGAAGGATGGAGGTTCTTGCTACGTTGTCATTCATTACAACATTTGAAGAGAGCCTTAGAAAACGTTAGACTAAAATATACAAGTACTACAAGTTCATTTTTCATCTCAAACCCAGAGGAAGACTTCAAATGTTTGAGGTCCTCCATAAGGAGTGAAGATAAACTACAAGTTGAAGCATACGTGGATTGTGTCTTATTTAGCGAAATACTAACCAGAAAACCCAAACTTCCGAATGAAGTCGTTCTGGAAACAGAACTGAGGAAATCGCTTACACTGGAAATTCAAAGAAAATTCGATGCTTTAGATCTGGGAATACTAAGATTGCGTCGATTCCATGATCTTTGTCAGCTTGCTCTAATATACTTGAATATTTTTTTAACAAAAAACAGAACTCGAACTAGTTATATATACATTCGAAAAGCATTTAGCTACTTACATTTTGCTCGTTATTCTGATATAAGCAGAGGGAATTTAACACTTGCACCTACTTACTACTGTTTGGGGAGGTTTAATACAGCTTTGAAATACATTAAAAAATATGATGATATACTTAGTGAAGGCCTTGGTTGTATTCACACCCGTAATCGTTCACGTGTTGTTTACATGGATCCGAATTATTGTCAAAACTTCTGTGGACGGGGATTCAGCATCATGGAAAAAATGTCACTGGCGGTATCGTACGACTTTGCAGTCTATCAATCAATGCCCCTCATTCCAATTGAAATAGCGCTGGAGGTAGTAATGATGAGAAAAACAGAATCGCGTTTTTTCATTCCACCTGGTATGTACTCGTTGTTTCTGAAAATTCTTTGTTACACTAACAAAGGCAATTTAAAAATGGTTGAGGAATTGTCAAAAAAGCTTGAAGATTCTCTGCGTCAGATTGAGAAAGAAGACCTGTATTTGAACTACATCATGCTTGCAGTTGCTTCGGTTAAATTGGGAAACTTCGGAAGAGCTTTGCAGTATTATTGTCTGGCTCATATCCACAAAAAAAGACTGGTCTTGTATAACTTTGATCGCACGGAATGGCAGACTAGAACATCAGTTTTATTTTACATTGCTCAATTGCTTCGAAGTTTGATGCCAGTATGATGCAGAAAAAAATCCTATTATTGCTCCTAAAAAGTCTTTAAAAGTGTTTGTGAATACGCGTGCAGAAGAATTCGTAATTGATGTCTTGCGTGGAATTCCGTTATCTGTGGGGAAACTAAGAAATATCACATTTCCTGGTTCAAATATAGATGCCACTTTAGTCTACAGTAGCATTTTAGTACAAATATCAGTATCCTTATGAAAATCAATGAAACACCTATGACAGTATTATTGACCGTCATGTGAATCTACGCGAATCTATAAATGGAGCTTGATTGAAATCACATTCTTTTATGGCATCTATGGATATTATGTGCAATTTTAATAGAATCCCCTGATTCATACTTGTAGGACATAATGGGTGTTACTTTCTGGACAAAATCGAAAGTGATTTAAATAACGTCTTGCTTTTAATCAGCGAAAGAATTCGATATATTTTCAAGTTTTATTTTTAATAACACAATAAAACAGGAACAAATAACTTTGGTAAATAAATGTTAACATGTGCTTTTTTGGTTTTTGGATAATTTTTTTGTGAAAATACTTCAAAGAATATAGCCCAGCTTTTTTTTTTTTAATTCGATCTAAAATCAGAACTGGTTTTCTTTGTGAAATCAATTTTTAAAAGAAAAAACCCCTCAGAATTTAGCTTCCCGTCGATATTCAGTATTAAATAAAGCTAAAACTTAAGTATAAAGTAGTTACGTGTATATTGTGTAAAAGTTTGTTAAATTTTTTTTTATAACATGAATTAAATTAACAGACATCATCAAGAACAAGTTTCCCAATGGCCACATCGTAACACATAAGTAACAAAACCCACCAATTAATCGTAATTGCTTTATGCTATCAAACACAAGTTATTTCGACAATTAAGCACAGAATCTTGTTTAAAAAGACGCAAGATAAACAGAGGGACGAAAAAGGTACAGTACCGATCAGACCCAACCTAACACCAGAGTAAACCCCAACTAAACCCTGGGTTTACTTTTGGTGTTTACCTGGGGTTTACTCTTGGTTTGCTTTTTGAAAATTTGGGTCCACTCGGGGTTTACTTTGTTTTTACTCTGGGTTTACTTTGAAATTGCTTTTGAGGTCAACTGTATGCTTTGAAGTGTGAAGCAGACTAGTATTTTATCTTACCATCCTACTGCCTGTAATTCCTACCCTTTGTGTATTCCGAATACACAGTAAGGGTCTGCTTTCATGGGTATACTTCTGACTGGGTTTACTCTCTGTGTCCACTCTGCAGGGTTTACTTTGGGTTTACTCTGGGTTTACTCTGGGTCCACTCTAGTAAACCCGAAGTAAACCCAGAAAGTAAACCCAGGGTTTAGTTGGGGTTTACTTTCTGTTAGGTTGGGTTTGATCGGTACTGTAGTCAGAATAGCTCACTTGAGTTTTCAGCTCAGGTGAGCTTAAAATTATAGATTGAACATTAAATGTTAAAAACACATTGTTTTTATTTATGGCTTTTTTTTTAAAATTCCTTTGGACTGTCACTAATTTGATCTAATTTTGATATTGTTACGAATTGGATTCTAACCAAAAACCATATCCATTAATGGTAAACTGACATAACTCCAACACAAGAAAGTTTAACGGAGTTATACACAGTTCTTCAAACACCGGTATACATGTAAATACTGAAGTTATTCATCCATTCTTCTTCATAGATATCAAATTAACTTTAAAAGTCATATTCTGCACTGAAAAGATAGATTCACTAAATATTTTTTTCATAACCTGCTAATTACGCGGGTTATGTATTTTTTCTGCAATGACCGCGACCGGCATATCCGCATGAACCACCAAATATGTTTAAATGAACGTACTAATGAGCGGTGTAATAATGCTGATCTATTTTGGTTTGAATAATATCAATATGTACGAGTAATATGTTTACTTTGATTTAAATGTCTTTATAACATACGGGCGCTTCCAATAAACAGTTTTGTACATGTTAGTGACTTGACAATGATTACTTCATTTGAATGGGTAATGGCAGTATTGCGGAACTGAGTTCTTGCGTAAGATAATGAATCTACAGTATTTGAGAGAAAGAGAGGGAGAGGGAGAGATTTTTTTATTAAAAATTTGAGTTTTATGCTACAAAATAACAGCCAATAATGGGTGAAAACTTTATAAATCATACACCTGAATCAAACAGGTCACAATCTCTTAAAAATCGGCATTTTTGTTCTGAAAAAAGAGAGCGGCGGATTTTTTATAAAGCAAGATCTTTTTAGTTTCTCATTTTTTTCTTACTAAAGATACTTACGCTACACAGCTGCTGCAATCTGATGATTATTATGGGGGGAGGGGAGGGGGGGGAGAGACGGCAGATCTGCCCATGTATAATCAATTGCACATACATGACTGTGTGATATCAACTATCTTTAGCTATTGGCTTTTGAAAGTGTGCGCCAATCATTCCCAAAATATGAATTTCGGTGCAGATTACTGTAGCTTGGGTTGATTGATACGTCACAATAAATGTGACGTCATAAAGGCGTATCATTATGATTCCCTGCTGTTGTTGGATACAATCACAAATTACATGGGTATTTTCCAAAGCTGTCTAGCAAGAAATAATAAGGTTGGGGTGATGGGAAAGGAGGAAGCTGAGGAGTACGAGAAGGTGATTCGTACAATGGTCACCGAAGAAGTGACGGAGAAGAAGGGGGGAGTAGCATTTGGCTTGTCCTTCATCTCAGAGGAGGGGACACCGAAACCAGTGCCGAGCAGACTGACGTGTGGCGACAAAGAGGAGGACTTTGAGAAATGGAGAGGTACAAAGTTCGACTGCATTCATAAAATAAAACTAAAATAATAATTAAATCTAAGAATATTAGCGTTTATGAAATTAACCCCATCCTTTTAAATAGAAAATCAAGAGAAGGTTCAGTCAGAAAAACAAGACCGTGCACAACAGAGAAGAGAAGAAGCTCTCGTGCAGAAGAAAATAGAAAATGCCCACAAGGAAACAGAGAGGCTGGAGAAATATGTGAACGCCGCTGATGGCTAGATGTGAACACTGCGAAAATTGCGTTGAAGTTTTGTTTGAGATTACGGACACGTAAATGTTGATAATATCAAGTTGATATTTTGGTGAAGTATTCTCTGCCAAACACTTTCGAACTAATTAAGGAGGGACATCCGATTTTTCCCACATGCGATTTCAAATGACTCACTGCCCATTGCCCGTAATTGTTTCCCTCTTAAATAGATATCATTTTGAACACTTTTTCTCAAAATTCTACTTATTTTGGTTTTAATTTTACAATTATCTCTTGTAAAGAGACAAGCGAGGAGTTTCCGAGGTATGGTCTATCGAACATCCGGAAATGCACACTCCACTGTTATATCGAGAAGTATCCCTTTTTAACACGATGTAAAATATCCACATACATCAATCAGGAGAAATCTGAATACAACCCTGTCTGTATTTTCTACACTGTGTTAGCGCTTGTATTTTATTTCTCTAATAAACTGAGTTTTAATTATTCTGAATTTGCGTTCAGTATCTCTGTCAAATTATGAGGACTTAAAAAAAAAGAGAAATCAGTACAAGACAAGCCATGGTTTGAGTGAACTACAACAAGTACCGAATGGCGATCAGACCCAACCTAACAGAAAGTAAACCCCAACTAAACCCTGGACTTACTATCTGGGTTTACTAGAGTGGACCCAGAGTAAACCGCATTTAAACCCAGAGTGGACACAGAGTGTACCCCGATCAGAAGTACAATGTATTTTAATTTTCAAAATAAGACCCAAGTAAACTCCAAATTTAAAGTAAACCCGGGGTTTAGTTAGGCTTCACTCTGGGGTTAGGTTTGGTCTAATCGATACCGTGTGTGTGTGTGTGTGTGTGTGTGTGTGTGTGTGTGTCTTCTCTCTCTCTATATATTTTATCAATATGCGATACCAAGTAAATTCATGTTTATAAAAACTTACTTGATAACCAATTTTATTTTACATCCTTTAATTTTCATCACATTGTACCTTGTAACCACATACAATCATGTACATGTATACATATTTGCAAAACGCATAGCGCTGCTTACTTGCATTATTTTGTTTTTATTTAAAAAAAAATGGTGTACTAACGTATGGCACAATTACCGTTCTAATTCTTACATAAGTTTTCATTAATGTTTCTTTGATTTTTCTTAAAACAAATAAAACAAAATGGACTGCCGCTCCGTCAGAGTCAAGTTAAAGGGTTTGATAGTGAGAAAGAGTTAACAAGTGACATCTTAACGCGACGTATCAATTTTTCTGTATAAAACTTGAAACTAAAAGCTACCGTCTATAATTTCCCGAGAAAAGAGAAACCTGACTTTTTTAAATCTCCATGTGACATATGCATATGGCACAGTTTCAAGTTGTAATACACACCAAAATCATGCGCATGTCAGTTCCTCAATTCTTATATTAATCAAACCTTCTTTAACAAACGATTTCCAGTTTTAAAACATACATTGTAACATCAAGAATTCAGCAATTTACGGTACCACCAATTAAATTAATTACCCTTATCTCAGATTCAATATATATGTAATAAATATATGTAAGAGATTATTCACATGAATTTTTGTTGTTTTACGCAGTCCTTATAAATTTATCCCTTCTGTGCCAACCTTTGGATCAACTTATTTCCGTTAACTGCTACAATTCGTCTAATTTTCTGTCCTTTTCGAAAACGACTAAATTATCTCAACATCTCAGCCATAAGTTTAAGTTGAAATTGAATAACAAAAAACACCTTGATGGGGTTAATGACACAATTTATTCTGACGATGGGTACATTGCTTTGTTCCTAGCCTCAAGAGAGGGGCCATCATTTCTTTTTGCTGTTCCGACCAATGGGTGGGGCTGATGGTGCCATCGGGGGTGGTGGGGGCGCAGGTAGTATGGGGGAGACTCCCACTGGTGGGGGTGGGGCTTCAGGTACTGAAATAAAACGACCATCAGAATGTGGAAAAAACTCGCTCCATGTGGCATGTATAAAACAACCTTTCATGAAATAAAAATGCATGAATCATATTCAGGAAATCCATGAGAGAGAGAGAGAGAGAGAGAGAGAGAGAGAGAGAGAGAGAGAGAGAGAGAGAGAGAGAGAGAGACAACAGTATACTCAATAAGTACACTTGTTTTATAAATTAATCATTGACCTACCCACAAAGTTTCGATCTCTTCCTGAAACTTCAACCAGTTCTTCTCTTCAAGAAAAGAAGAAAAAGGTCATGATTCAACAACAACCCAAGATTTTCATCATTAAAATTGTTTCAAATAATACATAATTATAACAGTTCAAGTCTCCTTCCACAGTCTAAGACTTTGATCTATTGATAATTTGATTACTTAACAAATAATTGACCATAAGGCCCTTACTCTGGGACATCCTTCTGAGCATTGTCCATGGGTTTGTCAATCTTTATGTTTCTGTGGTCACTGTAGGAATGAGGAGCAATGAAGGACAACCTTGCCTTGTCTGTCAAGTTAACAAAAATTTAGGGATATCATAAGTTAAATTGCAGATCATGCACAGTTAATTCTTTGGCATCTTTTTAGTACATCTCTTTTTTTCTATCTTTTACCAAAATATAAGAAGTAGAAAATCTTTACAAAGATGAAATTAAATAACTGTAAGATTTGTCAGACAGATTACTATAGGTCACTTTGAGGAATGTCACACAATGAATACAATGTACCCACAATGACATCTTTCATGCATATATTCAGTTGTGTGAGAGTATGGGTACTGTACATGTACATTGTCATTTTGTCTATGACCCAACACTATATATTTATTACAAACTACCTCATGCTATTACACAAATACCAGTATTAAAACCAATACTTACCATCTTTGGGTGTGCTCTGAACATTTGGGTTTCCAACCACTATTCTAGTCTTAAATCTATTAAGTAACAAAGAAAAAAAAGGTACTGGTAAGAATATATGCATATATATGTGTATCATTTTTATAACAATTTATACTTTAAAAAAAAGCCAATTATGAAATAACAAATATATTAAAAACATTATATTAACAATTTTAAGTAATTTAATTTAACATGGGAATAAGATAAAAGACAAGTGAAAATCTGTAAATGTGTCAGCAAACCAGATTTTCTTTTATGTGAACTGTAACCATAATCCATGTCAACCCTGAATTGATAAACTCTACCTACCATATCCAGTGATATGGAGTACCCTATATGCAATATTGTGCCTAAAAATGACTAAGTTCAAAAGCTGGTATTTTTTTTCATAAATTATTAGAAATCAAAATCCTACCAATATGCAAACCTCTGATATATGTACAATTGATCTGCGAAAGAACAACTTCCTATCTTAAAAACTGTAGGACTGCCTGAGTTATCCGTACAATAAGGGTACCCCATATATTTTGCCCAAAAATGACTAAGTTCAAAAGCTGGTATTTTTTTCATAGATTATCA
This sequence comes from Magallana gigas, assembly GCF_963853765.1. Lineage (NCBI taxonomy): Eukaryota > Metazoa > Mollusca > Bivalvia > Ostreida > Ostreidae > Magallana > Magallana gigas. The sequence goes on along the minus strand of NC_088859.1, from coordinate 16,504,293 downwards.
GAAATCAAAATCCTAGCAATATGCACACCTCTGATATATGACTTTGTACAATTTATCTGCAAAAGAACAACTTCCTATCTTGAAAACTGTAGGAGGAGTTATCCGTACAATGAGGGTACCCTTTTAGCAGCCGCCCGCCCGCCATTTTCACCATTTTAATAACCGGATTTTTCCATTGGAAAACCCTGTGAAAAATGAAAGATCTACTCACATCATGGGTGGGTCAGCAGGCTGCATGTAGGAATTATGGACATCTTCCTGTTCCAAATATGGTTCCCCTAAAATTCAGATAAAAATACATTATTAGCGCAATTCTACATGAAATCAACAGCCATTGGTTGCTGAAAAATAACTCAAGTGGAGATATAAATGTACTGACTTTGAGGTGTTCTTGGATGATCATTCACAAACTCAGACTCAACATCGTCTGTCATCACGATGCCACCCTGATTTCCAAATGTGGATGCCACGTTTGGCAACACTGTCCTTTGAGCAACACTACTCCGTGAATCAGTGCCATGCTGAAATCTAAAAAAACGAAATGAATGCCTGCTTGTCTAAATGCGAAACTTTAAACACTGAATTTTTTACACACATTCAGTTGTGTGCTTGTAAAACTTGGATATCACAAACATATATAATTATCTCAAAGACCATTGATTTGTCAAAGTGAATTTATATAACAAACTACTGTTTCTTTATGTAATTGAAATTCTACAACATTTCAATGGGGTATTTTTTAGTCTATTGAAACTGAAGATAGCATTTAAGGTTTGACTTTATCATAATCATGACCCAATTTAGGAACCAACCTATGGCTTGGAGATTGGCCCATACCAATATTATACATGGCAGAGTCATTTCCTCTGGTGGGATACCCTTGGTCAATCACATCATTAGAGAAAATTCTCTCCCCCTCCCTGGAGTGCATGGGAGGGAGACCACTGACAGAAGTCCCCCTTGTTTCATACACGTTGCCCTGAGAGTCTGTTACATATGCAACAGATCTATCTTTCACACTAGCTTCATGACGACTTCGAAGAGTGTCAAAATATGTTAATGGTCTTGGTATATCTTCTGATCTGAAATGGAATCAATGGACATTATTTGGACTTTTAATTATCATTTGCTATACATTTATAAAATATGCTTAGCAAACGTTTAACATGTACTTGTAAGCACATTAGTAATAAATTCCTTATATTACGCGGGTACTTAATTCCGCGATCCCGCTGGTTTGCATCACATCGCAAGAATATATAATCATGAACATGGAACTTTTCTCCTTATTTCTTTTAGTTCTCAGCTCTCAAAAAATAATGGCGAGATTTTAAAATCCACTTCTCCCAATTTTATGCGGAAATTAATTCCTCGCGTTTAATAAGGAATCTACATTAATTACCCATCATTTGTGTATCCTTCCATCTGTCTTTCCTCTGAGACACCTAATTTAACATAAAAGAGAGCAACTGCAACATCATTAATATAATTTCAACAGAGTTTTAAAATATCACATAATCAAATTTTGTTCATTTTTGAATATTTCTAAATTAGAGGAAGTGGAATATATTAGGTTTTTTTTTCCAATACACCACCTTCTTTACTGCGTCTTCTTGAAGAGCTTTTCTTTTTCTTGCTAAGGGACCCTCTTGAAGATTTTCTTCAAAATTATAAGTGCAATTACTATAATGATTATAAACTTAACTAGACACGATCTCGTTGCGAGCAACGAGGAGGTCTTCCGTCCGATTTTTAGAATACGGAATGACCTTGCTCATGATCTTCGTCAACGAAACGTATCTGGAAATGGAAGCGGGGTCTAAGAGTAATGGGTGAAAGACTATCTACCCCTTTTGTGTCCCTTTTTTGAGGGATCAGCTCCTTTTCATTCATTTTAGTTAAAAGGGATTTTTGTGTACTGCTAATAAGTGTTTAGAAATTGGTTATCGTTTTTGAGATATATGTGAAAAATCGTTTTGATATCTGGTCCTAAGTTCCTTTTAGGGTCCAGATAACAAACAATATATGGTTGTACATTGTTACGCACATTATTTTGAGTATCTTTTGATAAATACTGCTTTTCGGAATGTCCTCCATTTTGAGATATAGAGGATCAGAGTTTTGGACTTCTGGCCCCTTAAAATCCCTAATTACGTAACGTAGGAGTAAATGATTGCCATGTATAGGTAAATAACGTTAGAATAAACATAATTGCCTCTATAACGGATCAAAAAATATTTCACAGTAAATATTTATCATAAAAAGTCTTTATAGCCCCTCAGCCCCTTATTTGAAGGGACAGCCCCTTTTTTATGATGTCATAAGAATGTGTTTGTCAATTCAAACACATTTTGTTCAACAAGTGTTTGAAATTCTGTATCGTTCTGGAGATATCTTGAGAGGGTCGATTTAGGGGCCGACCCTGTTACTCCTTTTAAGGACCGTATCACACATAAAATATGGTTGCATATTGTTAAGCTTAATATTTTGAGCATCTTTTGATCAAAATTGTTTTTCAAAATTTTCCTCCATTTAGATATATAGAGGATCAAAGTTTTGTACTTCTGGCCCCTTAAAATCCCTAATTACGTAATATAGGAGTAAATGATTGCCATGTATATGTGAATAACGTTAGAATAAACATAATCGTTTTTATAAGGTATCACAAAATATTTTACAGTAAAAAGTTATCATCAAAAGACTTTAGAGCCTTATCGGCCCCTAATTTGAAGGGCCAGCCCCTTTTTCTTTATCTCAAATGAAAGCCCTTGTCAATTTAAACACATTTTGTTCAACAAGTCTTTAGAAATTCTGTACCGTTCTGGAGATATCTGGAGAGGGTCGTTTTAGGGGCCGACCCTTAAACTCCTTTCAGGGACCGCATAACAAAGAAATTATTGTTGCAGAATGATAAGCTCATTATTTTGAGCATATTTTGTTCAATATTGCTTATCAAAATGTTTCTCCATTTAGAGATATTGAGCATCAAAGTTTTGGACTTCTGGCCCCTTAAAATCCCTAATTACGTAACATAGGAGTAAATGATTGCCATGTATAGGTGAATAACGTTAGAATAAACATAATTGCTTCTATGACGTATCACAAAATATTTTACAGTAAAAAGTTATCATCAAAAGACTTTAGAGACTTATCGGCCCCAAATTTGAAGGGCCAGCCCCTTTTTCTTGATCTTAAATGAAAGCTCTTGTAAAAATAAATTTTAATTGCTCTACATGTCTTAACAAAATATTTTCGAGAAAAGAGATAATTAAAGAAAACCAAGAAAAATCACTACATTTTTTATATCTCAATTTTCGGGTCCAGGCGAGCTTCGGCGCCTTTTGCACCAAACATAAATGGCTCACTTTAGACAAAACTACAATCATTCGTCTACAATTCCTGAAAATTTGAATTTGATATCTTTTATCGTTTAGGAGGAGTTCGACGGACAAGTTGACCCTCTTAAAATCGCTAAAACATCAATATCTCTGAAACGGAAATGACGTCATCAAAATAAAAAATTTCCAATAAGGTTCAGATAAATATCTATTAGATCTGAAAGTTTCATGATAATCGGCCGAGCCATTTCCGAGAACTCGCGTGCACAAAATTTGTAAGAAAAAAAAAAAACAAAAATAATAACTAGAGCAAAGCTCGTTGCAAAGCAACGAGTGGGTCTTCCGTTAATGTCGGAAGTAAAACTGGAAGTAAGTAAAGTAAGTAAAACTAAGAAGCAGAGCTCTTAAACCAATTACAAGTGTAACTTAAAAATAAAAGATGAAAAAATCGAATTATTCCTGGTACGACTTAACAAAATACGAATGATTTTAAGAACGACTTAACAAACACCTTTCCCATTTCAAGAACGACTTAACAAAAAAAAATCCGAATGTGTTCGGATTAAGTACGACTTAACAATTATTTTTGGTACGAGTTAATTTCACTTTAAACATTACGCTATTTTTTAAACCAAGGACGCGGAATCAAAATTTCCGGAAAAATCAATTTTTAAACCCCGATATCTCTGTAATGCATCGTCCGATTTTAAAACGGGTTTCGGTTTTAAATTAAGCTTAATAAAAGCTTCTTTGCTGCTTTATGATTAATATCAAATTATTGGTCAGAAAAGAGTTATTATGAAAAGACTTAGTAGCCCTTCTGGCCCCTAATTTGAGGGGTCAGCCCATTTTTCTTGATATCAAATAAAAGGTCTCGCTAATATAAACATATTTTGTTCTACAAGTGTTCATGAATTGTAAACCGTTCTCGAGATATCTGTACAAATGCGTTTTAGGGGCCGACCCTTTAACACCTTACTGGGGCCACTAACAACAACATTTTTGGTATCATATTGTTAAGAACATTATTTTGAAGAACTTTTGTTCTACATTGCTTTTAAAAATATTTCTCCTTTTTCAGATATTAATGATCAGAGTTTTGAGTTCTGGCCCCTTGAAACCCCTAATTACGTAATATATGACTTAGGTATGGTAATGTATAGATGAACAGCTGTAAAATGAACATTTTTGCTTCTATAATTGATAACAAAATATTGTTCAGTAAAGAGTTATTGTAAGGAGACATTAGAGCCCTCTTGACCCCTAATTTGAGGGGCCAGCCCCTTTTTCTTGACATCAAATAAAAGGTCTTGTAAAAATAAACATATTTAGTTTATCAAGTGTTCACAAAATGTTTACCGTTCTTGAGATATCTGTACAAATGTGTTTTAGGGGCCGACCCTTTAACTCCTAAATGGGGTCATAAACAAAAACATTTAAGGTAGCATATTGTACAAAACATTATTTTGAACAACTTTTGTCCTACATTGCTTTTAAAAATATTTCTCCTTTTTCAGATATTAATGATCAAAGTTTTGAACTTCTGGCCCCTTGAAACCCCTAATTACGTAATATATGACTTAAGTATGGTACTGTATAGATAAACAGCTGTACAATGAACATTTTTGCTTCTATAACTGATAACAAATTATTGTTCACTAAAAAGTTATTGCAAATAGACTTTAGAGCCCTTTTGGCCCCTAATTTGAGGGGCCAGCCCCTTTTTCTTGATATCAAATAAAAGCCCGTGTAAATTGAAACAGCTTTTGCATTACATGTTTTAACAAAATATTTATACGTCAAAAGATATTACGGAAAATGTGCGAAAATTTTGTGAAAAAATTTGGTGCTAATTTTCAGGTTCAGGCGAGCTTCTAGGCCTTGCGCATTTTTCGCAATTGGAAGCATGGAGGGAAATCTACAGACATTCATCTACAATCCCTGCAAATTTCAAGCTTTTATCATGATTAGTTTCAGAGGAGATGCGTGGACAAAATGACCCTTAAAAATTTACAAAATCGTCCATATCTGAAACCGGAAGTGACGTAATCATTTGAAATTTTAATAATCAGTAGCGACATTAATGCTTAATGAATCCTAAAAATTTGGTGTAAATTGGTTGAATAGTTTCTGAGAAATAACGCTCCAAAAAAGTCAGAAAAAGAAAAAAAAGTATAATAATAAAGAACTAGAGCAAAGCTCGTTGCAAAGCAACGAGTGGGTTTTCCGTTAATGTCGGAAGTAAAGCTGGAAGTTCCTGTAAGAAGCAGAGCTCATAAAATAATTAAATAGTAACTAAATTATAAAAGATGAAAAAAATCGAATTATTCCTGGTACGACTTAACAAAATACGAATGATTTTAAGTACGACTTAACAAACACCTTTCCGATTTCAAGAACGACTTAACAAAAACAATCCAAATGTGTTCAAGTACGACTTAACAATTATTTTTGGTACGAGTTGATTTCACTTTAAACATTACGCTTTTTTTAAACCAAGGACGCGGAATCAAAATTTCCGGAAAAATCAATTTTTGAACCCGGATATCTCTGTAATGCATCGTCCGATTTTAAAACGGGTTTCGGTTTTAAATTAAGCTTAATAAAAGCTTCTTTGCTGCTTTATGATTAATATCAAATTATTGGTCAGAAAAGAGTTATTATGAAAAGACTTAGTAGCCCTTCTGGCCCCTAATTTGAGGGGTCAGTCCCTTTTTCTTGATATCAAATAAAAGGTCTCGCTAATATAAACATATTTTGTTCTACAAGTGTTCATGAATTGTAAACCGTTCTCGAGATATCTGTACAAATGTGTTTTAGGGGCCGACCCTTTAACCCCTTACCGGGGCCACTAACAACAACATTTTTTGTATCATATTGTTAAGAACATTATTTTGAAGAACTTTTGTTCTACATTGCTTTTAAAAATATTTCTCCTTTTTCAGATATTAATGATCAGAGTTTTGAGTTCTGGCCCCTTGAAACCTCTAATTACGTAATATATGACTTAGGTATGGTACTGTATATATGAACAGCTGTACAATGAACATTTTTGCTTCTATAATTAATAACACAATATTGTTCAGTAAAGATATATTATAAGAAGACATTAGAGCCCTCTTGACCCCTAATTTGAGGGGCCAGCCCCTTTTTCTTGACATCAAATAAAAGGTCTTGTAAATATAAACATATTTTGTTTAACAAGTGTTCACAAAATGTTTACCGTTCTTGAGATATCTGTACAAATGTGTTTTAGGGGCCGACCCTTTAACTCCTAAATGGGGTCATCAACAAAAACATTTAAGGTAGCATATTGTACAAAACATTATTTTGAACAACTTTTATTCTACATTGCTTTAACAAATATTTCTCCTTTTTCAGATATTAATGATCAAAGTGTTGAACTTCTGGCCCCTTGAAACCCCTAATTACGTAATATATGACTTAAGTATGGTACTGTATAGATAAACAGCTGTACAATGAACATTTATGCTTCTATAGTTGATAACAAATTATTGTTCACTAAAAAGTTATCGCAAATAGACTTTAGAGCCCTCTTGGCCCCTAATTTGAGGGGACAGCCCCTTTTTCTTGATATCAAATAAAAGCCCGTGCAAATTGAAACAGCTTTTGCATTACATGTTTTAACAAAATATTTATACGTCAAAAGATATTACGGAAAATGTGCGAAAATTTTGTGAAAAAATTTGGTGCTAATTTTCAGGTTCAGGCGAGCTTCTAGGCCTTGCGCATTTTTCGCAATTGGAAGCATGGAGGGAAATCTACAGACATTCATCTACAATCCCTGCAAATTTCAAGCTTTTATCATGATTAGTTTCAGAGGAGATGCGTGGACAAAATGACCCTTAAAAATTTACAAAATCGTCCATATCTGAAACCGGAAGTGACGTAATCATTTGAAATTTTAATAATCAGTAGCAACATTGATGCTTTATAACTCCTAAAAATTTGGTGTAAATCGGTTGAATAGTTTCTGAGAAATAACGCTCCAAAAAAGTCAGAAAAAGAAAAAAAAGTATAATAATAAAGAAAAAGAAACCGTAGAATAACAGAAGGGTTTTCCGTTGAAAACGGAAAACCCTAAAAAGAAACCGTAGAATAACAGAAGGGTTTTCCGTTGAAACCGGAAAACCCTAATAATAGGGAAGAAGAAACCGAAGAAAAACAATAAGGTCTTCCGTTGGAAACGGAAGACCTTAATAATAACAGATTTGTGTTTTTCTTATGTCATAGTGTCTCTAATAGGCCTAAAAGAAAAAAAAAACTTATTTCTGTTGATGTTTTGCGATAATCAGTTCAAAAACTATTCAAGGGTTTATACCTTAAGCCAATTAAGTCACATTTTAAAAAAAAATTGTGCACAGTACATGTATGAGCTGCACATTCTGATTTTTGTACGTAGCAAAGTTTTATACTGGACAGAAGGCACATGGACTGGAGGCAGAAGAACAAACAGATATTTCCAGTGCATAAAAGTAAAGAAATGTTACCCCAATATGGCATCTAGAGCACCATCAATATTTTCTTTCAAATCTTCATCTTTCTCTGGGAATTCTATAATCATTAAAATGTATATATGTACCTATCTGGTGAAATTATAGAGACTTTCATTTGAAGTAGGTAGCATGTGGAATTAAAAAAAATATACAGGACCTGACTCATTATTTTCTTCTTTTTTTCTAAAACACATACCTTCCATGTATCCTTGTGGCATCTCATATCCTTGTGGCATCTCATGTCCTTGTGGCATCTCATACTCATTCCCTTGAAAAAATACCTTCAGCGAGAGTAAAATACAAGTACAATTACATATAAAAAGACAATTTTCATACTTTTTTTAAAAGAAATAATCTATGATGAAAATTTTCTTTCATCTATATACCGCAGATAATTAATAAACACGAGTCAAACCTGTTTGTTATGCATGGTGTTTCTGTCACCCCCGTAAGGTTCCAAGTACGTGTAGTCATCAAGGTCTTCGATGGTGTCGTAATAGTTTTCTTCCAAGTGATGAGGCGGAGTCTTGTAATGGCTAGCATCTCCATCACGAGGCGTCGTAACGTTACTAGTATCCTCGTCCCGTGGCGTATTCAAATTACTGGTATCCTCCTCGTCGTCTCTTGGCGTATTTACATTGCTGGTATCTTCGTCTCGTGGTGTATTGAAATTACTGGTATCTTCATCGCGCGGTGTGTTCAAATTACTCTCATCAACATATTCATTCATGTTAGCCCCTTCCACATTTTCTTTATTTTGTGCTATATGTAGTTCAGACTTCCTGATTTGTTCTATTGTCTGTAACTTGGACATTACTTTAGCCCTAAAACAAACCATCATTAATTTCAACATTTGTAAACTGAGATAAGTGGTATTAATTCCATCAAGAATTTTTTACAAATCATACTGAATTACAGGATAATATTAGAGTCTTTTTGCCTTCCACCTTGAAATTGGCAAGGAATAGTTCATAAATACATGTAAGGACTATTGAGACTCAACCATTGTGGAAGAAGAACTAAAAACTTCAAATTTATAATGAGGTACTATCACCGACAATAAAATGTGAGCCAATCTTAAATCCAATTTAAATTTTCATGTTTATATTTGAAAGATTTTTAGTTCTATATTTTATACTTATTCATCCTAATTGGGATTTGATCCACAAATAAGCAACATTGACACAAAAGGATTTTAAATCTTAATCTCTCACAATTCTCTAATCATGCAGGGTCAAAGAATACCAGTAAATAAAATGATCCACTCTTTAAATGTGACTTGATAACAATACATATAATCATGCCTGGCTCAAAAAGCATAAATAAATTTCAGCAATTAGTGATAAATCATAAAAAGTCAAACATTCAATAATTACACCTTTGTTTTATACCATGACAATTATGTCACCAAGAGAAATGTATAGTACAATGTCCCAAAATAATCTTTCAATCCTTTGAACACTTACACTTTCTGTTTTCCCACCAGATCAGCTCTGTATCGGCAGACCAAGATCAAACAGATGATGAACACCACAGGAAGGATGGCTGCCACAATGCGGACTCCCACCTCCTCCTTCCTTGCCATGCTCCACACTGTAACGAAGGACTAATAAAGTCTAGAGATCTAACATCTACTGTAGAATCATTATTGTTCGTGGGGGACCAATGGCTTTCGCGCGTAACCCTTGTCCATGAATTTATACATCCCCACGAACCAAAAGACAATCATTATTTTAATATTTATTGAAATTATCCCGATTACACTACTAACATGTATGTACCCACCAACCAAGAAAATTTTGGCTACCCACGAACATTGACCCCCACGAATAAAAATGATTCCACAGTACTTTGTATGCATACAAATCAACTGTTTAAACTATCTAAATGGATTTCAAGGAATGACAGGTGGTTTATATTTTCAAATAAACCACAATAATTCAATTTCTTGCTCATTGGACCTGTGCGCGCTATTTAAATAAAGCTTTACAATTAAAATTATTTTGAATTTCCCAAATTCTGAAAATTCAGTTCTATTTCTGTTCTATTTCCATTCTATTTTTTGAATCTTAAATCAATGGCCAGTGAATGAGGAAACTTTTGTAAATGCGTCTTTGTTTTATTTTGGAGGGTGATAAAACATGTAAGACGATAGATGAATCAATAGATGTATGACGTATAAATAACCATATAAATCTACAGTATATTACCATTCACAGGAACAGGTTCTTCCACAATGAAGGCGTGCTGTACCACAATCACCCCGGAGTGATGAACGACACACAGGTAGATCCCCTCGTGTCCATCCCCCACCAGTTCTAATCCACTTGTGAATGGCTGACCACGCAACTGAACAGAATTTAACAAACTAAGAATTAAAAGCGACATACACTTTATATCATCTGCTATTCTAAAAAATGTCAGCTTAAACTCAAAAAATTTTACAGATATATTCATACCTGAGATAAACCGTACAGTAATGTATTACACATTGTCTTTGGTCATAACATAAAAGCCATATTAAATGTAAATGTAACAAAATTAAGAATGCATGTAGTATAACCTTGTCATGTATTCTCTTGGTTTTGTTTTCATGGACAAGTCTGTCGCCCTGAAACCACATAATGTCTACATCTTCCGTTTTCCTTGCGTAATATGCATAGTCACATTTCAACATGACATCACTCCTTTCACTTTCTTTTATGACATCACTAGCTAAAATATACATTAGAATACAGTATATGTAAAACAACTTTTTACACCTTAGCCAGTGTGTATAAAATTACCATAGCATACCCTATCTGAAGTAAATTATGATTGACACATATAAAAATGAAAAATTTAAGGTGTTTAAAAAGCTAAGTGAAAAAAACGATACTTTTAAATTGCAGTGTTGGCATCCATATCTTTATTTCTAACCTGTGTAAGTCATCCCCATAGAGTTAAGGAAACCTTTTACATTCATAATGGCTGCTCCCTTCATGTCCACTCGCTGCCCATTTATTTTAAGGCGATAAATGTAGCCCACGAACCCAGCATGTGTTTTCGCTCCTCTGTCCAGTTGATACTTATCCTCGATTTCCCCTCCACCAATGAACAAAGTTCTGCCAGCTGAGTAGTGCGGACCGATGGAGTTCAGTTCTATAGCTGGGCCATTATTCAATCTTATTTTAGCTGTTCTTTTCTTCACTACTAAGGAAATGTAGTACCAAGCTTTTGGCTGAAAACAATGTTATTCCCCCAAAAATTAATAAGACTTGTACAAGTATACATCTACAGTTTGAATATGTAATAGAGGAGAAGGGCACTCAGTGACCATAACCAGGCTCGAACTTGGGACCCTTCAGTTTAAAAACCAATTTACGCTCTACCGACTGAGCTAATTAAGGGCTAACCCACTATAGCTAGTGTTAGTAGGAGTGTGGCAGTACTGAGCCCATTATATACACACTATTACACATACATTAAAACACATTTCCTCCTCCACTAGTGTTCAAACATTATAAATACCTGAATAATTCCTAAGCCTGTACACACACGTTTCTTGCCGCAATTAAAACAGAAATCTAGGACCGCTTTTTTCATCTTGATAAACAAGTACGAGTTTTCCTCATTCCCGGCATTGAACAGCAGAAGACCACTCAGTCTGGAAGCGGAAAAAATGATATCCACGGAAAACCGGGTCGTTCCCACAACAGACAGCTTCATGTAGTTGTTGCCATGGAAAAGTGGATAGGCAACAGTTGGCTCTGGAGAAAGAAACGTAGAAGAAGCAACTCTTAATGAAATCATTTCAATCTAATCTGATTACAGTATCATTTTTTTTTTTAGATTTGTGTGATATATGCATGTAAATATCAGCCCCTTGAATTGATACCTAGCTGAAGATGATGAACTCCGACTTTTTTGTAGGGTGAACCATACTCTGCTTTAGAGGTATCTTTGAAGAGACTGAAGGCTCGGAAGTTCACTCTTAATGAGGCAATCTCTCCAACAAAGCCTGTAAAATATCAGATCCTACATGTAAAGTCTGAATCAATCTATAAAAAGTTTGTATTCATAAGCTACAAGCAGCTTTATCAAATATATAAACATAAGAATTATATTTTAAGAAAAACAATTACCGTGAATACTGTATATCCTGTTATTTTTATGTGTCACAAAATTTGTGATAAGGGAAAATGTTACATTTTTTTTTCTATGCGTCGGTCATCTTTTGCAATTTTAAAAAGTTTCTTATAGCAATTACTGGATATTATTTCTGCATATTCGATGTAAAAGTGATTGCGAAAAAAAAAATCATCACAAATTAAACGGATATACTATAAGTTTTGAAAGTACATGTACACATCTATATATGTATCAGAGAATGTACTTTTCTGCTAAAATCAATAGCTAATATATTATGTGGAGATTTCATTTTGTGCTTCGACATACCATTCTCTTTTGTTCTATGTTTGTCCCAGCCCACACTCATCATTGCATCAAAGTTCAACTCTCCATTGAATTTCACCGTCTTATTTCTGTGTTTCCCATCATCAACCCTCATAAATGCATGACTTCTGAAGATACTGACCAAAATAGTGTGCCAAATTTTTTTCTGGAATTTGATTTTATTAAACTCAATGTAGAATTGAAATACATACATTGTTCAGTGCTCAAGTGTTCTTGCCTGAGCTGATAATACATAAACTTAAAATCAACAAAACATATCAGCTAGTACTCAAAGGGTATATTTGTAATTCAAATGGTACATATTGTCAAAATCAGCAAAATGATGTACCGGTAACAGAAATGATGATTCCAATACCTTCAATTTGTTGGGATATTCAATTTCAAGTCCAAATTTTCCATCGGAAGCCTGCAACACGGGCTTTCCCTCTTCCAAGGTCAAAAGAACTTCGTGAGCACATTTGGTGTCATCGCATTTCCTAAAGCGATGTAGGAGCACCCCATCATCATTCAGAGGCTTAAACAGAATATACAGCACCAGAAAAGGCGTGGCTTTCTTGTGACTTTTATAACTAAGAAAACCTTTGCCTTTAAACCCTATTCCTTTATCATCCAGATCTGAAAAATAAACAAATTTTTTTGGCAATAGCTTTTATAGGATAATAATTAAGAGTTCCATAAAAAACATCTGTCAAAAAAGGGCTATAATCATAGAAGATGATCATATGACATTAATTTCGAGAGTATGACGTCACATTTGATACATTAAGACCCTGGTCATAAATCAGCGTGCTAGATGAAATTAACTTAAGAAAGACAACTTTAAATTGAAATAAAGTGTCTAAATTATTTGAATTTCTTTAATATTTGTAAGATAATCCTTTAAATCAATTCTTGAATGTCACCTTACAAATGAAGTGTGAGCCTCATTTTTAACATATTTGTTGTCTTTTTGTTGATAGCATTTGTTGCCTTTTTGTTAAAGCATTATGGACAAAAAGTTCTACTTCACTTCGATGAAAGAACATAGAGATTCTTATAAAAATTATACCTAGCAATGTGATTAGTTCTGATTGAGGTGTCTCTAATGAAACTGCAAAACAGCTAGTTTTCATATATATATATATATATATATACAGTGGAGCCTCAGTTATCCAGACGCTTTCGTTCCCAAGTCCAGTCGTCCGGATAGGTGAAGCGTCCGGATATCTGAAATGTGTCTATTGTTGTCATGAATGATAATGTATTTGTATTGCCCCAGTCACACATTCACGGATTAAATGCCGGATTAGCTACGGAAGCGATCCGGAATAATTTGTGGCGATATGTATTGACCCGTGGCTTTTCCGTCTGTTATCGTATCCAAACGTAGCAATACTTGTATAGCTGCGACAATTTTTGAACATGTTCAAAATTCCACTACGGATGAAACCACTGTAGTACTTCCTAAGAAAAACTCACTACACCATTTTAGAACGTAGAAGTCCGTTTTAACTCTGTATAAATCTGAGTAACTCGTATGTATCAATTTGTATCCATTCCATAGTGCATCCGTACTAATTCCGTATCATTAAATTTTCCGGTTCAACCTTGGAAAATATTCCGTAGTAGAACCTAGGAGTTGATCTGTGAATGTGTGACTGGGGCATTAACGATTATTTGATTTTCCGGTGTCAACCGTGGACAATATTCCGTAGTAGAACCGTGGAGTTGATCCGTGAATGTGTGACTGGGGCATATACAAAGGCTGGTGTTGATACCAGTTTTTTTGCCTTTCATACCATATAGCAACACATGCTAGAGTTGTCTGTTGATATGAACGTTTTTAGATATAAAGAACTCTGTTTTATTTTATTATTTGTCATGAAATATTAACAGGACAATAATGATAACCGAATTTAGCTAAATTCTTTGTGTCCAAGTGTGGTATGTGTGTGATACACTGCTGTTTGCAATTTTCCAATTTTTGAAAGTGATTTGGGAAGTCAGTGTGTTTATACAAGCTACTCATGAGGGTCTAGCACGTAAAAATGTTTGAAACTTAATTGACAGGTGTAATCTTTTGTACTGAGTAGGGTATCATCAAACTTTACCGTCCGGATAAATGAAGCAAGATTAGTAGTAAATCAGTGTTTTGTGGTATAAATAGACTGTCCGGATCCGGAACGCGGAATTCCGGATAAATGAGACAAAATAACGTATCAAAAAATCTGTTCCCAAATAAAATCGTCCGTAAACTGAAGCGTCCGGTTATCTGGCGTCCAGATATCTGAGGCCCCACTGTATATATAATATATATATATATATATATATATATACATATATATATATATATATATATATATATATATATATATATATATATATTTATATATATATATATATATTTTTTTTTTTTTTTTTTTTTCCCCCTGATATGCAACAAGTACTTCACTACCTGGACATGGTTTTTTAAAGCAGTGTGCAGTTTCCGTTCCTGATCCAACACAATTCTTCCCGCCATTAGGGAAAGGGTCTGTGCATGTTCTTTCTCGCACATGGACACCTTGCTCACACCTTTGACTACATTTTGTCCAGCTTCCCCAGTTGGCCCATTTGCCATCAACTACAAACATATTATAGAAGGGAATCAAATCTACAGAGAGAACTAGCATTAATTATATATTTGTATTACTATAGATTTCTTATTTTACACGAGTACTTTTAGAGATTTTAAAATTCTTGAGATGATTCTTGATGCTTCTCAAGATTTTACGCGGATATTAATTCCTGCATGGCGTTTAATTAGGAATCTACAGTATTTGATTAACCATGATGCAAAAATGTCCTTTAAAGGGACTTAGACACGATTTGAGCACAAAATTCTAAAACTTATATTTCCATTTTTAATGTTTAGAATGATTAATTTGAGTATGTTTAATGCTTTTGAACAATTGAAAGTTAATTATTGAGTTACAGACCCTGAAACGTACTACTACACCACACGCTCGCTACACGCTCGCTAAACGGTTCACACGAAACGCTGAACGGTTTACACGAAACGCTGCACGCTTTGCCCGAAACGCTAAACGATTTACACGAAACGCTGAACGGTTTACACGAAACGATTCTCGCACGAAACGATTTGCTCGCTTTTCACACGCTTTGGACACGCGTTTATTCTGATCGATTCGGGTCCTCTCGGATTTTTACCCTGACTCTCTTATTAAGAAGTAATTTTAAGAAAACACGAAATAATAGAAATAATGATATCAGAAACATATATGTACATAAGTATTGAATTGATTAATTAAATTAATTTGGTACTTATATTTAAAGCAAAAAATTATTTATTCACAGAATTAGCCAAAAATATTACTTCTATAAATATATTTATTGCTCAAAAGAAATATCCATGATTCTTATTAGTCCCGTTAATAATAAATATTCCAGAGTAAAAAATTACCGTAACGCAATATTCAATACCAAAAATAAAATCCGTATGATTACAAACTGAAATTGGTTTTTTAGTATTCGCCGGGATTTGTTTTTTCTTCTCACATTAATATTTTTATTGGTTTCAGAGAATACGATGTAAAAATACTAACTGACTGTAAATAAACCTGTAATTATTTACATTGATAATTTTGAAAGTTGTGTAAAACAGAATTAGTCACATAAGTTAGAAAATGCTATAAAACAACCGATTAAATTTTTTTTTATGTCGAATCATTCACGTAAATAAATGTTCCGTACATAATATCACAGAAAAAAATCAATGGATTAAACAATAAAGAAAGTTTTCATTACTATTTCGGATTTTGGAAAGAACAAAACATAAAAAATGATTTAGATTTTTGTCTCAATATTCGTATACATAACCGGCGCCCCGCATAACGGCATACAATATATCTATCATAATCTATTTGAATTAAGTACCCTACATATAGATTCCCATAATTATTAATTGCATGTGCACATTTTAGCAAAATTTCAGTGTGTTAATTACTTGTTGTTTTCCGTTATCAGTGTTTAAATAATTAAAATAATAACTTATAGAAATATTTTTAATCGGGATTCAGAAGAATTTACTTCCCGCATTTCATAGAAATGAACAGTATATCTTCTTTCTACGTTTACATTTAATTTTGTTCAAATTAATGTTAAATAATCTATCATTGAAATTGTGTGCATCACCAAATTCTGATTCCGACTACCTTGAAATCATTAAATTTTCATTGGCTATTGACAAAAAAAGAGACGCATGACCATCCAGTGAAAACGAATACACAAAGTTTGATTGACAGGTTCAGCCAGGTGCATGTCTTACCCGATGTCAGAGTTTATACGTACTGGTTGTACACAGCCGAATAGTCTTAGTAACTAGTCTTCTTTCAATACGCGTACTTTTCTTTTGTTTGTTAAAAATTAATTCAATATTGTAAAAAGATAAGTATATCATTTCTTATAGATTTTTTTCACGAGAATATCTCAAAGGAGTTTTGCCAATCACAAACAGTTTAAAGTAATGTTTGACACGAGCACTATTTTGAAACAATTAAATTGTCAGAGAGTTCCGAATGAAATCTGATGAATGTTTCACACGGTTCTCGCACGCTTTGCCCGAAACGATTTACACGCTTTGCCCGAAACGCTTCACGCTTTGCCCGAAACGCTTCACGATTCACACGAAACGCAAAACGGTTTACACGAAACGCTACACGGTTTACACGAAACGTTTCTTGCACGAAAGTCGCACGCTTTTTTGGTGTAGTAGTACGTTTCAGGGTCTGTATAAGCAAGATAAAGAATTTGAAATTCTTTGTTTTGTAAACAAAGCTCAAGTCTTGTTATTGTTTACATATGTGTTCTTTGGTATGAGTTTTGAATAAAAGTTGCTTTTTCTGTTGATATTATTTATTAACACATTGAATAAGTTTACTTAGTTTGCTACTAGTCATTTTTTCAAAGAAATGGTAATTCCATACTTTACATTATTGGTAAACAAATATAAGACTTAAGCTTTGTTTACATAAAAATGAATTATCACTTCTAGCTGTACCTCTCTAAAAACTTGACTTCTAACATGCAAATTTTGGTCAATTACTCAAAATGCTCAAGTAAATCATTTCATACATGAAAATTAAACTAGAGGTACTGTGAGCAAGTTAACAATCGATACTCCCCCCCCCCCCCCTTGAACTTTCAAAATGACCAAAACACAAGGTCAGGACATATTTACGGGTCACAATCAGCAATCTTTGTGTACAATTTTAGCTTCCATCGTTTTCCATTGCAAGATATGGCCTACACATGTATTATGTATTTATTTAAACAATGACCTTGAACTTGCACAACTGACACTGGGTCAAGTTCATGACACATCCTTAGGCCATAAGCAATCTTTATGTGAAGAAGGAACTTCCACTGTTTCTCCATAAGAAAGGTATTCAGCAGTCAAAAATTATAAACTTTTTCTTTCATTGACCTTGAATTTGCTTGAATGACCTTAAGTGAAAATCAAGACATCTTTTGGGACATTAAGAACTTCCAATGTTGCTCCATTTGAAAGATAAGGACGATTGCACAGACATACTGACAGAAGGACAAGGTGATTCCTATATACTCCCCAAACTTTGTTTGGGGGGGGGGGGGGGATAAAAATTAAAGTTTTGATCTAAAATCATGTCTAATTCCCAGTTGATCAATTGATGTCCTATATTGTAAATACATACATGTAGTCATGACTTAAGTCATGGACAATACATACACCTGTTGACTTAAGACATCAATCAATGAATCCAAATACAGAACATTTTTTTAATCTTGAACAGAAAGGGAGGTCTTACTTGGACAGTCCTTTACATTACATCTGCTCCTCATGTGTGTGCCATGAGCAGAACAAACTTTCAACACCCTGACTCCTTTTGGAAGTTTTGGATTGTGTGGCCTTATCAGATTTTGTGTGTGGTGGAGCTGATTCCAGTGATATCTTGATTTCAAGTGGTGGCTTGCCACTGCTCGTTTACCACGCTTCGGCTTTGGCAAAATCTTTTGTAAAATCACTCTTAGTTTATCCTGTTGCTTTTTCAACTTGTCTGCTTCATATTTGGTTTTCAAGTATTTTTCATAAGGAATTTCACCACTGTGTTTGTCCTGTTTAGCATTGTTATCAACATTCTTTTGCTTTGCCTTATCTTTACTGACAACGGGACCACTAGAGGTAGGACTAGTTTGCTTTCTATGCTGCTCCTTGTTGATTTTCTTTTGGACTGGTGCTGATTTTGGAGCAGCCATTTTTGGTTGATAAGAATGACCACCAATGGCCCCTTTTGACTTTTTCCTGGGTAGAACAATACATTTTCTGGTACGGAATCTGGTTCCTTTTCGGCCACATGGTTGAGAACAGTGGCTCCAATTTTCCCACTCTCCAAACTGCAGATAGGCATCTTTTAATAAAATATTAAGCATATTTGAATAAAGTTACTTTCATATGATTCATTCCAAAAAACTGCTAACAAAGGTTTTCAAATGCATGTATAGGTAAAACAGGTTTAAGCAGGAATCCATACTTTTGCATATTTGATTCATCAATAACATTTAATTGTTACCAAAGGTTTTAACAAATTATGCATGTCCCAGGAGTTAAACATGCATGCTTTTGACATTGTTAAGTACCAAAATATGACTTACTTTTGCATGGTTTCATGTTGCATTTTCTTTCCTCTGAGGGAAACTCTGGGCAGGTCCCTCCTCCACGTGGGTAGGGGTTGTCACATTTCCGATATCTAGTCTCCACTCCCTGTCCGCAAGTGACTGAGCAGACGGACCAACTCAGCCAGGTACTCCAACCTCCCTGAACTGGGAAAAGACAGAAGAATTATCAGAAGGTTGAAGTTTATCATCCCTCTTCACACATTAATTTGTTAAAAAATTTTCAACCACTATCTATTTTTTATTATAAAGAGTATTATATGGCCATAGAAGTTGTGGCCATTTTACGACTATACATATCTCCTCAAAAAAAGAGGTCTATATTAAGATATCAGAAAACATTCAAATTTTAAAGAGTAAATAATGCAATTTTTCTGAACTAGAGATTAGTTTATAGCTAAACAAATCCTTTTTTTAAATATAAGGGGGATCTGATGGTTGACTTGTTGACAAAGAGCCTCCTTAAAGCCAGCAAAATATTCAATATGCTCTACTCCTTCACTACCTGGGCATTTTGCAGTGTTGCACAACTGTCTCTGGAATATTTCTCCCGAGCATTTTCCCTCTGTCTTACAAGCTCTCTCCCTCCATCTGAATCCTCCCTCACAAGACTTTGAACACCTAGTCCAATTGCTCCAGTTCGTGTAATTCTTCTCCACAGCTTTGATCAGTGGGTTACTGAACTTGTCGCCTTTAGCAGGAGTATCCTGAAAGAAATTATGGCATGGTCCTGTTCTTTCTATTCAATATCCAACGAAAAGATTTTTCAAATTTTGCAACTCAAGTTTGTTTTTTTTGCATTCCATATAATATTCTATCATATTTAGGAGATAAATCACATACCCCAGCTGTTGGTGCTAATTTTATTTGCAGCGCTGGTTTCTTGAATTTCTTTACTTCCACATCCCCTATTATGCATCAAAATATTATAACATTTATAAAACTGTCAGACTTTTTAACTAAACTGTTAAATGGAGAGATTCCGAGAGAAGCTAGAGTATGCAGACATTCAGGATAAAGAGAAAAGATAAAACTACAAATTCATTGTTGTGCTATTCATGTGCTACTAAAAATGGCCATTCAGCCACCATTTTCAGTTATTTCAATTTAACAAAAAGTCAAAGTTGTAACTTGTAAGAGCCACCTATTTACAAATCTTACAAGTTTCATCACACGGGCCTCGACAAATACTGGTTTCCACTTCGTTACCGATGCAGGACGCACTTCCTGTAGGGTATGGAAAATTACACAGGCGGAACTGAAACTTCCTGCCAATGCCACAGCGAGCAGAACAAAAATCTATAACCTGCCAGGAGGCCCAGCCTCCTTTTGCTAAAAAAAGAAAATAAATAAAAAATCAAACCCCCTTTTTTTTTACTATAAAACACAGCTGTATTACCTGCATTTTAAATAAACAAGAAAACATGCAGCTTTTTATAGAGTAGAATTTACATTAAATATGCTAAGTACCATGCATACACCAAATAAAATTCAAGCATTGAGATTATTTAGCAAATTCCATCTGAAAAAGTTGCATGCAGCATTGGTGAGTTAATATACATTTACTTTGTAGGTCTTTCAAAAGTTTGGTAATTAATTTAAAATGTTTTGAGCCAGCATTTCCAATGTACTGCCCACAAATAAACAAAAACACTGAAGTCAAATTTATCAAATTTGACTTTATGTTTTTAATATCATTATAAAATTTTCCATTTAATTGTCTCAATTTACATGCATTAATGGACTGAATTCATGACACATTGAATTTCAACAAAAACTTAAAAGAACATTGTATAGACTTGGTCATGAAAGTAACAGCCTGAGGTTTTTCTATCATCTCATCCTAATTATCTAAGAAGCGTATGAATTTTTTACTTTTGATTTACCTGGACAATCTCCATTAAAACATGGTCTGAAGATGTGTAATGCATTGGTGTTGTTCCCAAGGAGCTGTTTCTGGCATTTGTTTCGTACTAAGCATATCCGTCTTTTGGACTGAACTCCGTATTTCCCACAGGAAGCAGAACATGGCGAGAAATCAGACCAGTCCGAGAAATAATGTCCAAAAACCATATCTATTTCATCAAAGCATCTAGTGATTTATCATCACAAAATACATATGAATTAAATTTCCATACTATCAACTCTGTCAGCTTTAAATTATGAATGAAAATACAACTGCAGGACACTGCAAATTCAATTTGAAAATAAACAAAAAATATCTATTTACAATATTTCTTTTAAGAAATTTATTTAGATTTTAATCTAAAAGGTTGCATTAAGGGATAGAATGTTAATACCTGCTTTGTTGCACCTCCTTCCAAAACAATGATGATTTTGATAGGATTGGCCGATACACTGGTATCCCCCATTCCTAGGGTAGGGTTTCTGGCAGAACCTTTCTCGCTGTCGATAACCTGATCCACACACTGGCTGGCAAGCTGTCCACGAGCTCCATCTTGTCCACCCCCCATCCACAGGGCAATCTCGATTATTGAATATACACTGCAAACTGGCCCAATATTTTTCCTTTAATATGAATAAAATTGTTGATTAAAACTACTAACAAGCATAATTTTAGTAATGTTAATCTCAAAAGAAGTCAATCAGTTAAAAAAAAATGTCAATAGATAGCTTATATTTTCGAATTGTGTTTTACATAATCTTTTGTATTGAAAAAAGGGAATCTTTTTCTCTTTTTTTTGGCTCATGTTAGAATCCCTGGTACTGTACCAGTTATCGGCTAAGACCAGTTATCGGCTAAACTGAGGGTTCGGGTTTATAGCATGCAACTATCCGAGATTTTTTTAATTCAGTCGTCTGTTTCGAATAAAGAAAAGTAAGTTTGCTTGAAAACTTTCTTGAATATGTTTTAAACATGAGCTTTAACAATCATTGTTTACCGCTGATTTACATCTTCGCACTTTCAGCTGTGGGGAAAGTGACGTAATAATTTAAAAATAGAATATGACCTCTTTGTGATACGTTATTATATCCCTTCTTTGATTTGACATATAATATCAATACATATAAAATTTCTAAACAAAAGGAATTCACTAAATACTGAGAGATTCATGGCGCAGTTAAACGCCTGATTGCACAATTATGTATTGAACAGCATACGTTTTTATGTATTACCGTATGATGATAAACGGATAATTTTATGAGTTTTGTTTACATGTATAATAACCCCCATGACCTAAAGGCTGACCCCGCAAGGGACATAATTCAATTTACACTTTGCAGAATATAAAATCAAAATGTAAAGGGATTTTACTGTGTTATTATCACGAAGCCGATAACTGGTACAGTAAATCGTAAAAACTCGGCAAATTCGGAGCGTGCTAAATAGCACAAAAACAATATGTTTGGGTTCTAAGTGATGATATAATCTAACTGATTGATAAATAAGAAGTTCGCCATTTAAAGTATGTCAAGTTTTATTCAAATATATCAAGAAATAAGGAAACACGAAAAGAAAACGTAAAATTATAGCCGATAACTGGTACAGCGCCAGTATACTTACATCCAATATGACACATGATACACAGAGTGACATACCATCTCCTTGCCATTGAGATAATGAGACACATCATCATATGTACAATGTCCAGATTCACATTCTTGTTTCAATTTTGGGAAGCCCTCATTCATATAACTGAAATATGTCTCTGCCTCCTTTCTGTCTTTTGCTTATTAAAAAAAAATTAAAAGGATTTAATTAAAACAGATAAGGACCTAATTATCTCACGCATATTTTTTTTTCATGATATATTTCCATTGTTCTTTTAATTACTTTTTCAAAAGACATACTATTACATGTATATTTATTTGATGTAATTTTTCTCGATCGTTCTTAATTGTTTTATAACTCTGATAAATAACAGTATTGGAAGCATTTACTGAAACACAGCCTTTCCCTTTTACCAACTTGAAGCCTTTTTTTGAAAATAACAAATAAAATATCAGTTTTCAGATCTGCTTCAAGATTTGCTTTTGTCTAAAACTAATTTAAATTTAACTCATATATTCATTAACATACAATACATATTTCTATCATGTTAACTTGTTAAGAATATTTTCACTTCATTTGTGATTCTGGTGCATACCTTAATCACCTGTCAGTACTTTTCAGTTCTTTGATTACCTGTCTTTTTACAATGTTTGATGCATCCCTTATAGTCAAGAGCTGGGCCTGGGCAAAGCAAGCCATATCTTATGGGTATTGGGTTGTTGCACAGTCTGTTCCTCCACTGCTTTCCTTGTAATCCACACTTGACAGGACATTTGGACCAGGCAGACCATGCACTCCATCCACCATCCACTGGCAGGCACCAAAGATAAAAGTAAATACTAGCTTGCCAAAGTCATCATTAAATGTTATGAAAGAGTGCACCTAGCTATGACAATACATACTTTATATAGCTGACCTGACTCATTGTGTTTGATATTGTAAATGAAGTATTATAAGCATGTCATAAAATATGACATATAATGGGGGAATAGCAAGCACATATAATTAATGAATCCAAATTAAGAATGCACTTAATTATGAGAACATAATGAAATCATACTACTCAGTAGTAACTTGCAGATATTTATGTTCATTTTATTACATACTTGATAATAAATATAGGTTTTTTTGCATATGTGATACAGATGACATCACAAAAGGGCTGATACGGATCCGTATCACACCCCTTGCGGAACTTCTCTGCCTTTTTCGCTTCGGTATTTGTGTACGTTACAGACGAAAAATAAAACATTTGTTACAGTCTACATTTTTAAATGCAGTTGAAAACTTCAAATGCTAGCAAATGTTTTAAAGCAGTAAACTTTTAAAACCTGAGTAAATTTCGGTTCTGTAGCTACATGTTTGTTAAAACAATTAGATCTCATATTATGTACATGAACAGACTTTTCTCAAATAATATGTAAAGTCAATCTAATCAAGTTTTTTCAAAATTTTATTACTAAGTATGTAATAAATATAATAATAGATACCCTTTAATTTCCATATCAATACTTGTATCAGCCCTCAACCAATATCATCCCTTGGGCATTCGGCCCTCGGGCTGATATTGGAGTCTCGGGCTGATGCAAGCTGTGATATGGAAAAGGGTATATATAATTCTCTATATATCTAGTTTATATTAGCTCTAATATATAGCCACTATACTCTCTCACGAGATATATTCAATACACATTTTGCTTTAATTACTCAATATCAGTATACCTCAAAGTTAAAATGGATGTTCATTCAAAAGTATGAAAAAATTACAAGATTTTTTTTAAAAACTCCATCTTTATCTTATCAGGTTTCAATACACAGCATAAAAGAGTCATAGCACCTTTTCCCATTATTTTGCCTGTATCCATGTTTGAATGGAGAGTAACAATTACTAAATTTTAACAATAGATACAGTACCTGTGAGAGGCTGTTGCAATATAATTTTCAAAACATACAATTACATGCATTAATTGAACAAAAAAAAATCATCTTATTGAGATTCTTAATGGGAAATGTTTACATCTCTCTCCATTAGGAAATACTTGAGCCACCTCCCACAATTTTTCAACACTATCATCCTTGTAAGTTTTATGTCTGTTGCATTGCAAAATTTCTGTAGACGTAATTTCTACTTATGATAATGTATTGAAACCTGAAGCGAAAGACCAGGGGGTGTACGTTTTAAACCAGATTATCTGGACTTTTCTCATTCTAGTGGATGAAGGTTATATAGTTTGGCCAACAAGGCATTTATGATTATCGGAATTAATAAAAATTAAAAAGCAGTGGAAGCAGAAACTTGAGATGGCGTAATATATAGAACATGTACATGCATGCAATTATAAAATTCTTTAAAGTTAATTTTGGCCAAGGGTATGATTTTCTCATATGGGTTATATAATCTTATTAAGGCTGATCACCATTAATTATTCTTAGTAAAAGGCAACTTACCTGGACATAGTTTGACTTGCTCGAATTTGAAGCAGTAATATATTTGATAAAATCTCAGCTGTAAAGAAATTCATAATTTGGTATCAGATTGTAAATGCATATAAAAGGAATACTGTAAACCAATTTTTTATTTGTGATGGCTAAGTTTTTCGATTTAACAGAGAAAAACAGGTTCGCAACAATTTTTTTCCTGATCAAGCCTTGTATATTCACACTTCAATTATTTTTACACCCATACAGCAAAGACTGGTTTGCTGCACGAACTATCATTTGCAGGCTCTCACGTACCTTATGAATATTTACTGCATACAAATAAAAGTTGATTTACAATAAAAATGATGTATTTCATGAAATAAATACAATCACTTTGCATATATTTCTCTTTAATATAAGGTAAATTACAATCTATAGAAACGAAAGGGCTCCTACAGATTGATGAAATCTTAGATACATGTATGATTTCATCCCTCATATTATATATTTCATAACAATACTTTGGTTAAAATCAGTTCTTAACATTTTTGTATAAAACCGCACTAAGTGAAATTCAACGCATACCCTTTCCAGTTCAGATACACCAGCTTTGAAAAAGTTCTTTGCTATCTTGTATGATAGAATCGCCGTTCTAGGACAGACATTCTTGGTTGGAGGCGCACATTGTGCAAGGAATCGATTTCGAAGTTTAGGAGAGGCTATCACATCTTGGGATTTGAGGAAAAGTTTTTCTAAATATTCTTTATCCTGTTTTGACAGCGCGGCTCCTAATAATGAATCAAAACAGTGAAAGATCGTTCAATCAATTTTTTTTTTACATTCGATGATGTGCAAATCGTATCTTACCGTATGAACCCTCTGTCACCAACCACAGAAACAAACAGGCCCAATATGCCTAAAAAAGCAGGAAAAGTGTTGACGAAAAACTGCTTATCCAAGATATTTCAAGAAAACGTCATTTTGTGCAAACATTTGTTGTAGGTGTAGGCCTATTGGGTAAATAATCTCATGCATTTTAGAGAAAAAAGACTGACAACTCAATAACCTGGAGCCGAATAAATAATGCATGCGTGGAATGTGTGCATTACCTTACATAACACAAACATCACAAGCGCGTTTTCTTCACATATTTACTTCGACAGGAAATAGTAAATATTCCATTGCAGAAAAATCGCACGTCATCCAACTCAACATTATGACGTCATCATTAGGTGCGCTGATCTTTTTTTTAGCCTTCCTTATACACATACAGTATATTTTGCATGAAATACTTTGTAACTTCTGTAACACTGGAGTACGAAAGCCTAGTGAGGTCAAATATGAATGTTAAAAAAAATAATAAAATGTCGTTATAACGAGATAAAAAGTCGTTATAACGAGATAAAAAGTCGTTATTACGAGATAAAATGTCGTTATAACGAGATAAAAAGTCGTTATAACGAGATAAAAAGTCGTTATTACGACTTTTTTAAGTCGTTATAACGAGATAAAAAGTCGTATTAACGAGATAAAAAGTCGTTATTACGACTTTTAAAAGTCGTTATAACGAGTTAAAAAGTCGTTATTACGAGATAAAAAGTCGTTATAACGAGATAAAAAGTCGTTATTACGACTTTTTAAAATCGTTATAACGAGATAAAAAGTCGTATTAACGAGATAAAAAGTCGTTATTACGACTTTTTTAAGTCGTTATAACGAGATAAAAAGTCGTATTAACGAGATAAAAAGTCGTTATTACGACTTTTAAAAGTCGTTATAACGAGTTAAAAAGTCGTTATTACGAGATAAAAAGTCGTTATAACGAGATAAAAAGTCGTTATTACGACTTTTTAAAATCGTTATAACGAGATAAAAAGTCGTATTAACGAGATAAAAAGTCGTTATTACGACTTTTTTTAAGTCGTTATAACGAGATAAAAAGTCGTTATAACGAGATAAAATGTCGTTATAACGAGATAAAAAGTCGTTATAACGAGATAAAATGTCGTTATAACAAGATTAAAAGTCGTTATTACGACTTTGAAAAGTCGTAATAACGAGTTAAAAAGTCGTAATAACGACTTTTTTTGTATATAATATGACAATTTGTGTATTTTATCCTCTTTATAAAGTATCGATCGCGATGGAAGATATTTGGGATTGCATTCCGGTAGAATGTGTGAGAAAAATGAAAGATGAAAAGGTACGGAAGCCCATTTAGGACCTATCAAAAAATATTTTTGAATTTGATATAACGAATTCTTAAATTTGTTAAAACGAATTTAAATCGTTATAACGAATTGTTGAATCCGTTATAACGAATTAAATTTGTTACAACAAATTTTAGGAATTCGTTATAACAAATTTAATCTGTTATAACAAATTCACATAATTCGTTATTTCTAATTTCAAAATCTGTTTTAACAAATTAAATTTGAAATAACGAATTCTTGAATTCGTCATAACAAATTAAATTTGAAATAACGAATTCTTGAATTCGTTATTTCAAAGTTTTAATTCGTAATTTCGGTTTTTTTAAACTCGGTTATAACATATTTTCACCCAATTTGTGGTAACAAATTTTTATGTTTTGGGGAACAAATTAAACGGGGCGGACTTCATTTTTCCCATATCGGCGTACGACGAACTGCGCCGATCAATTGATCGGCGTTAAACGGCGAAATGGTATTAATGAAGTAAATGTAACCATGGTAACAGATGTAACAATTCCAAAAGACACCTTACTTTATCAGCTTTGCTAGAATTCCTACATAGATAGAAACAAAATATTTAAGAACAATATGTAGCAATGCAGTTTCACCAAAAATACAATACATACAGATTTGTTTCGACGGGTTTCTGTGCAAAATTCCAAACATTTGTTTAATTAATGCTATCAATCAATGAGCATGCTGATTTATTTACATATATCTGCATTTTTCATCTTATTACATCACCAAACCGTGAGATTACGCCATACTTAAAAAAAGATACCGGTCTGGAATAAAATTGATTTAAGAATAAGGAATCATTCTTTGAGTATTTATTTACTAGTCTCAGGTGATTTTGGTCGGGACGTGTTCAAATCAAATAAAGCTCGACGGGATTTATGATAGATATGACCATGCTCTGACCGAAATTATCAACTCATAATATTCAAAGAATGATTCCTTGTTACTTTAATACTTATATTTATATTATTTCCAATTTCTACACTTTAAAACAACATTCTAAAACACTGCATGTTTTTCGGTTATGCTGTATGACACACCCATTTTGTGTCGCTCGTTTTTTATGAAATGACAAAGTTATATGGTGGCATAGATCTGCCACCACTTGTCAGATAATTATGTCGACTTGTCAGATCTTGATGTCGACTTGTCAGATAATTATGTTTACTTGTCAGTTCTTTAAGTCGACTTGTCACTTATTCACGTGTTTAAGAATTCAACACTTTAACCTTTCAATGCCCAATTTGTGCCATCCATTTGAAAAAATATTTTCTGACAAGTCGACATAAGGATCTGACAAGTCGACATAATCATGTTTAAAGTCGACATAATTATTTGACAAGTCGACATAATTATCTGACAAGTCAACATAATTATTTGACAGGACGACAAAACATCTGACAAAACAACATCACTATCTGACAAGTCGACTTACACTATGAATGATAATTTTCTTTAAACTAGTGACCGTATTATTTTTTTCTGTCAGATAATTATGTTAACTTGTCAGATCTTTATGTCGACTTGTCAGATGATTATGTAAACTTGTTAGATATATATGTCGACTTATATGATATTTTGATGACAAGTAAATGGCAGTTTGTGGCACTAACACGCCTTGACGACAAAATATTGAGTTTCTAGTCACTATGGTTATTTTCTGACAAGTCAACATAAAGAGCTGACAAGTTGACATAAATATCTGACAAGTCGACATTATCATATGAGAAGTTAATATAATTATCTGACAAGTGGTGGCAGATCTATGCCACTATAGGGTTATCACAGTAAAGGACACTTAAAGATATAAATATAATATTTTATATGATGTAGCTAGGCATTATAACCAGGATGTGCGCATGCATGAACCAACTTTCCACCAGAGCATGTATAGAATAGGTATTTTTGGGAGTTGATTTTAATCTTTGCTTTTACTTTGATTTTATAAAGTACAACCAGGCACTATAACCATGATGTACGCATGCGTGTACCGACTTTTCGGTAAACATTTGGGAGGAAATTCGAAAGCTGTTTGGAGGAACTTCGAACTGATATTCGCGCAATTTAAAAACGTAAAGGAAAATTTGAAATTTACATTATAATGTTCATTAAAAGAGATAGGAATGTTGTGTACATTAGATTTACACCAAAATGTTGTATAAATATTAGTATTTGAGAGAACAAAAAAGAGCAATGTTACAGGAAAACAACAGGGGAGGGGGCGTTGAGTGGAGCAGGGGCAGGGGGACGAGCTAAACTACCCCCTTCAGCACACGCTTTTCCGCAGCAAATATTTTTCTTAAATTAACATATAAAAGGTGAATTATTAAAGAGCCCCCCCCCCCCTAATGTTTATGGGACCAGGTAAAAACTGTAATGAAAGGGAGGAAATAAACTGTAGAATTGAAGTTAAAGGTACGCCTTTCCCGTTAC
Source organism: Magallana gigas (assembly GCF_963853765.1). NCBI lineage: Eukaryota > Metazoa > Mollusca > Bivalvia > Ostreida > Ostreidae > Magallana > Magallana gigas. The sequence goes on along the minus strand of NC_088859.1, from coordinate 16,474,694 downwards.
CCCCACGGATTAGGATTTTCAAATGTTTTAATAGCATAGTGTATGTATCACTAGGGTCAGTGTTTGTATCACCAGGATCTGTATACCCATAACCTGGGTCAGTATTACGATTATCAGGATGTCTATATCTATTACCAGGGTCAGTGTACGTATCACCAGGGTCTGCGTGCCCATCATCTTGGTCTGCATACAAAAAGCCTTGGTCAGTGTACGTATCATCAGGGTCAGTGTATGTATCACTAAGGTCAGTGTTCGTATCACCAGGGTCTGTATACCCATAACCTTGGTCAATATTACGATTATCAGGATGTCTATATCTATTACCAGGGTCAGTGTACGTATCCCCAGGGTCTGTGTGCCCATCACCAAGTCATTAGAACCCATCATCAGGGTCTTAATGCATATCACCAAGGTCGGTGTTCGTATCACCAGGGTCTGGCCATTACCAAGGTCTCAAAACCTATATTGTTATAGGTATTGAGACCCAGGTGATGGGTATACTGGCTCTGGTTACGCGTATACATGTACACACTCTTGTAATTGGGTACAATAACCTTGGTTATAGGTAATCTTACCCGGTGGTGGGTATACTGGATATGGGTATGCAGACGCTAGTGATGTGCACTCTAGCCCTATTAATACTAGTATACAGACCCTGGTGATAGGCATTGAGACCCTGGTGATGGTACGTGGATTTCTGGCTATGGGTAATCAGACCCTGGTGATGAGCACAAAGACACATTGACCCTCGGGATAAGTATTGAGTGTACTGGTGATAGGTATACTAAATCTGGTTCCCTGTTGACACGTACACCGACTCTGGTAGTACTTACTCTGACCCTGGTAATATGTACTCTGACCCTTGTGATGGGTATACAGACCCTGGTGATGGACACACAGGCCTTGATGAGGGGTTATGGATAGAGCTACATGGGGTCGGTGTTCTGACCACCCCTACCCCTCCCCAATAACCTTCCCCCTGAAAAAAGAAAAACAAAATAAATTATCCCTCTCCTCCTAACCTTGAATTTTTTATATTGAATTTAAGCATAAGTGTTTATAGAACCTGGTGAATGGTATATTGTATGAGATACAGTAAAATTGGTTTATATATAAACCCAATTCTTTTTTACTGGTACATTGTATATGTAAGGAAACCGTGATATTTTGTTCCGGCAGGTGTCATCGTTACAAGTGAAAAGAGGGGGGTGGGTGGGATGGGAGAATCGCCAAACAATTCTTGACATGCAAAAAAAAGGTCTTTAAAAAATTCGAAAATCGTACACAGCTATAGAAATGCTAAGTTTACCTCAAACTTAAATTTCACTGTTTATTTCCTCCCAGTCACTTTCAATTTTTTACATGCTCCGAAAATGCTAGGAAAAGGTGGGGGGACTGCATGGGGACAGGCCTCTCCCTGCCACCCCCACCTACCCACTCGTTTGAAGCTACGTGTCTATTGTTTTCCTGTAACATTGCCTTTATTGTCCTCGCAAATATTTAATTAACTTTTTTAGTGTAAACCAAAGGTACATTACATTCATATCACTTTTAATGACTATATGATATAAAAGTCGCGGTTTTTTGTTTTTTGGCACCTATCATCAGTTCCTCCCAGTTTCTAGTTTCTCCAAGAAGCTATCGAATTTCCTCCCAAACGTTTACCAATCCCGATGGAAAGTTGGTTCACGCATGCGCACATCCTGGTTATAATGCCTGGCTATGTCGTATAAAATATCATATTTATATTTTTCAAGTGTCCTTTACTGTGATAACATTACAAATAAATTTTGAAACCTATGGCCCAATTATTTCATAAAAAATGAGCGACACAAAATAAGCGTGTCCTACAGCATAACCAAAAAACGGTATTTGCTGCAATAATACATAACATGTGCTATGCATGAAAAAAAAAACCAGTGGTTTTGAAATGTTGTTTTGAAGTGTAGAAATTGGAAATAATATAATTTAAAGCAAAAAGGCATCATTCTTTGAATATTATGAGGTGATAATTTCGGTCGGAGCGTGCATATCAAATATATCATAACTCCCTTCAAGCTTTATTGGATTTGAACACGCTCCGACCAGATAAATATGAATAATGAACATAAATCTGCCTATACAAGCGTTTAAAGATATCCTATTCATCGGTAAAAGGCGATTAGAAAAGCAAATTTCAAAATCGTTTAAAAAGAAATCTGACTGTCACAAAATAATTACGGATACAACTCTCTAAATTTACAATACTTAAAATAACTATATACGTCAAAACATCAGACCTATATCAATCATATTTGCTGTAAAATTGAATTTATTTTGTATAGCTTTGTAAGGAAATTTCCCTAGTGTTGACCTCGTGACGTCACTGAAGCCTTGTTATCGCCTAATTTCATTTTCTCTTGGTTAGATTTCTAAAAGAGGTAAAAATAGGAACTTTGAAGAGGCGTAACTCCATTATTTTTGCATCGATTTCGATGCGGTTTTTGCATTAAATTCTGGTAAATAAATTCTATGACATAAGTTCGACATTGGCTGGACTGCATGTACCCTTTTATAAATCAGCATGCTCAATAATTAATAGCATTGACTAAACAATTTTTTGGAATTTTGCGCAGAAACCCGTATAGCTGTATATCCTGCACAATATTTTTGGTAAAAATGCGTTGCTAAATATGTAACAGTTCTTTGCATTGCTACATATTGTTCTTAAATATTTTGTTTCTATCTATGTAGGATATCTAGCAAAGCCGATAAAGAAAGGTGTCTTTTGAAATTGTTACATCTGTTACCATGGTTACAGCAACAGCTGTGACAATATGTTCCTCTACTTTTGTTTTTACGCCAGTTTACTTCATTTACCATTTCGCCGTTTCGTCGTACACCGATATGGGACAAATGAAGTCCGCCCCGTTCAATTTGTTCCCGAAAACATGAAATTTGTTATTACAAATTGGATGAAAATATGTTATAACCAATTTAAAAAAAACCGAAATTACGAATTAAAACTTTGAAATAACGAATTCAAGAATTCGTTATTTCAAATTTAATTTGTTAAAACAGATTTAAAAATTTGAAATAACGAATTCAGCGAATTTGTTATAAATTTGTTATAACAAATTTAATTCGTTATAACGGATTCAACAATTCGTTATAACGATTTAAATTCGTTTTAACAAATTCAAGAATTCGTTATATCAAATTCAAAAATATATTTTGATAGGTCCTAAATGGGCTTCCGTAAAAAGGTATATACAGTCAAACTTGTATTAAGCAGTCACCTGCGGGAGGCACCCAAAGTGACCTCTTAACAGAGGTGACCTTTGAATAGAGACTTATGAATTTGCCAACATCAAATACCTTATTAAAACAATTATTGGATTTTATTTTAATTATATACTTGATATTTAGCATAATGTTTCAAAATGATAGATAAAGTAATTGATTTGGTGTTTTTATAGTATCTATTATATTTACAAATAAGTACGAACACATAACAATGCATTGTGCATGCAATTGTTTATAATTTTTTTAAAATTGTTGGAAAACGTCATTACGTGGTAAAACCTTATCGCTGACATTTTCACAATAATAACGCTAACTATTTACATGAATACCGTATATTTAGAAAACAAACACTTTTAATACAAATCAACAGTTTATTTTTTAACCGACCGTATCTGAACTCAAAATCATATTATTAAATTCAGCAATTTTCTCTTGCCTCGCCGCGGACATTTTTAACACCTATTTCATTCATGTTTATAAAACAAACATTGTTAATACATGTTTGAACAATTCACTTGATTCCCATTCGTATCTGATCTGCTAATTGCGTGGACCCTGAGGTCCACGCAGAAAATATATAAGCGAGGTTAAACCGGATGCTATGGGGAAAATTCAGCTTGCGCATGAGCTAGCATGGTTCTTGTGCGTAATGGGTAGCTCAGGGAACCAGGGTAGCACACGTTAATCTGAATCGGGATCGGGATTCCATGCCATATGTACACATAAGTAATTGTAAAGTTGTCGGTAAACAGTACAGAAACAAAGTATTCCTTTAAAAAAAAATGATCGGCATGTGATATGAACTGTCAGTATCATGGAATAAGTTAATGTTATGCCGAAACTACAACATGCATCAAATAACATAAATCGCGATGTTTTGTTGTTTTCCGAATACACATGTAGCTTAATTAACTTTACTTTTATAGTAGGCGAGGCTAGAGTACTTCCCGATTAAAATTTTTTTAAGCATTTAAGTATGATTGAATAAGTATGTGACCGTATATAAATAGATGATTGAATAATTATGTCACTGTATAAAAGTTTAAATATCAAGTAAAATGCATCAAAATATGAAATTAATTTTCACGAAGCTGTCACTGCATAGTTTACATAGTTAATAGTGCGAGGCTTAATGTGTGCGCAAAAAGTAGATTTCGCCAAATGCCTGATACTATACATGCAATCTTCATTAATATAGATCATAAATATTTTAGAAGTATGAACCCTTTAAATTCTGAGGTAAAAAGTCAGGGCTATGCAAATTTAGTGGTAATGTAAACCATTCAATTTCAAGAAAAAGTGATCTGCATTCATTATTTAACGTGCTCTCTCTCTCTCTCTCTCTCTCTCTCTCTCTCTCTCTCTCTCTCTCTCTCTCTCTCTCTCTCTCTGTGTGTGTGTGTGTGTGTGTGTGTGTGTGTATTAAGAGGGCTTGGGTCGATGTCCTTTTATATCAGTTTGGCCTCCTTGAAAAGAAAAACTCCATATAAAGATATAAAAAATGATGAAAATTTAAGTCAAAATATATGATTTTTTTCTTTACCAAATAATTGTAGATAGCTTCAATAATCATTTCTAAAAATATTCAGGTACATGAAAATCGAATGGTTAATTAAAATTTAATTTTTTGGCACACACCCCCCCCCCCCCCCCCCCCTCCGCCTTAGCTTGCCTGATTTCAACTTCTTTACTTGTTATGCAAAAGGTTAACAATAAAATAACATCACAGCAAAATGAAAATCAGTACAAATGCTTTTGCCATTTTTGACATATAGAAAAGCTATTAAAAGAATCAGAAAATATATTTAAATATTATACCTCACATTTTTATATAAAATTGCATTTACCCAATTGCAATGTGTCAAGAATTATAAAAGTCCTTGCAAAGTTACGTTTGTACTTACTAAAATTTCGGATTTTTCCTTTAAGTGTACTAATATTTGCAAAGTTACGTTTTTACTTATTAAAATTTCGGATTTTTCCTTTAAGTGTACTAATATTTGGATTATTTTAAATTGCTCTCTTCTGGTTTCTTCTTTTTTAAAACTATAATAATACCTGTTAGTGCATATTGGTAAAAGTGTACTTATGTTGAATTTAAGAAACAATCAATAATTTGAGGTCCTCTTAAGTATAATGTTCGATCTCTTTGTTATTTAGATAGACCCTGAACTTATAACGTCAATGAGCGATCAGGAGCTCTCAGTATACATCCCTTTGCATGGAGATAGAATAAGAGTCAAGCGCTTTTTAGAACAAAGACAAAAGAAACAAAAACAGAATTCGAAAAGAGAGAATCTTCTTGCGGTGTTAAGAAAAAAAATTGAAGACCCGCGACAAAAGCGCAAATTTAATGATTTGTCTGAAGAAGAAGAAGAGCAGCAACTTGAAGATATGCGACCTAGGCAGATAGGAAACAAAAACGCAGAAAAACAAACCAGAAAAATTGAGTTAGGGTGGATGCATGGAGGAGTCCAAGTAAGACTCAAAAAGGGGGGAGGTACCAGAAAAGTTAGTATTAAAAAAAATGCAACAAAAGATGACTTAATAAAAGAAGGAATAAGATTGTTTTTTCCTAATGGAGAATCACCAAAAGGACCAATTACAGACTTTGTGACTGACCTGAGAGATTTCAGTGGTAGGAGTGTTCGAAATGAGATGACTGTTAAAGAAATATATGATGAAACAAAACTTTCCCTATTGCGTTTCTATTTTACAACAAAGGAAAAAAATGAACTCAAAAATGCTGAAAAGGATGAAAACAATGAGATGGACGCAAATGAAATATCGCAAGATGATAATAAGTCAGACGACGAAGACGAACTTCCTGATCTACACGTAACCTTACGTCACAGGAGAACAGCATCTCCGGAACATGACATTTTGAAGCAAGCAATACAGCTGGCGGGAATAGATGAGGAAATAGATGACAATGTTTTAGATGAAACCCCTCCTCCGAAAACGCTTACGGAACGGAAAATAACAGTACATAGAGGACATGTTCTGAAAGAAATGATCCAGGAGTTTAAGGATGTTGACCCTTTTAAAGATCTCTGTACTCTGGACGTGATACTTCCTAATGGGATGTCCGAAACTGCCGAAGATGGAGGGGGTGTTACTAGGGACATCCTTTGCGAGTTCTGGAACTCATTTTTTGAAGAGTGTACTTTAGGAAGCGCATTCAAAGTACCATGCCTGAGACATGATTTTGGAGAGTCTGAGTGGCATTCCGTAGGGAAAATTATTGTTTTTGGATGGAAGAGTGTTGGACACTTCCCTATACAGCTTTCGATTGCTTTTTTAGAGCAATGTCTATATAACACAGTTAAAAGCAACATACTTGATGAATTTTTAAAGTTTATTCCGGAAAGTGATGCGCAGTGTCTTAAATCTGCCTTAGAAGACATTGAATCAGTTGATATGGATGAGTTTCTTGAAATTTTAGATCAACACGAAATAAAAAGAGTTCCTAAACAAGATACCATTCTCAAGATTTTGGAAGAAATTGCACATAAAGAACTGATTCAATCTTCTATGTTTGTCATAGACTGTATCAGTCCTTATCTTAAGAAACTTGGCATTCCAGAAGATAAGCTGAAATCAATGTACGAAAGTCTTTTTCCAACAACCAGGAAAGTTTTAGCGTTGTTGAAGTTCCCCGAAACCATGTCTCAGGAGGAAATAATTGTGTCAAATCATGTACGTCGATTTGTCAGAGAGCTTGACATTTTTACCTTGAAAAAATTCATGAGATTCTGCACCGGGTCTGACTTGCTGCTTAAAGACAAAATTGAAGTGTCATTTGTGAACGTTCAAGGTTTGGCGCGCCGCCCTGTTGCTCATACTTGCTCGTGTTTGCTTGAAATTCCGAAAACATACGAAAATTTTCCAGGTTTTAGGACGGAATTTTTGGCAGTTCTAAATGCAAATGTATGGGTAATGGACATTATTTGAAATGCCTCAATACATGCGCAGTACATATTTACACTGGCGAATATGTGTTGCTAAAAGCGAAACAGATCGTAAATCTTTTAACTTTGATCTTTAATTTTTTATGTGTTTTATGAAAAGAAGCATGAAAGGAAATACTTGTATGCTCAGTTTTAAGAAGCCTTAATTTCAGTTTTGTTTCTTTTTAAATTCTTTTTGTAACAAAGTTTTTGTTTAGATTTTTTATGATATCAGCATTAATTTCATAAAAATGTAATTCTATATTTTTCTTGTACATGTGTACATGTATATAAGTAGGGAACAGGGGAATTGTGTATTGATATAAGAAATACAGCCAATAATTATTAATAGATCTAAAGTTTGCAAATTATAAGACACACTTAAAAACTACTAGTACGTAGATTATGATGTCATTTCATAATAAGTGTACATCAGAACCTTTCACATTGATTATGTGTTGTTTGATGTTCTTTAACATTCAAATATCTTTGTCGGGAAGCTGATGATATTTTGTATTGGTTTGTTCATTAAAGCAAAATGTAAAAGATTGTTCTTGTGTGCTTATTTTATAATTCATATATTATACATGTATGTAAATTACAGAACAAAATGTGTATGACCAGTTTTCGAATTTCTCATTCAATATTTTGTTCCTCCTTACAGAGAGGGCATGCATAATATCAACTAAATATCAATGTGCAAAAAGGAGTGAATATATCATTTTGACAATGCTGAAAAAGGAAAAAAAATCAAAAGTATAGAACAACGTGATAATCGTTATAGAAAATGGGGCGGGGGGGGGGGGGGGTGCTATATACCAGTTATTATTACAGCAACAGTCAAAGTAACAATTATTTAAGGAATAATTTTAATTTTTGCCCAGATTATCCGATATAACCTGGTTTGAGGCAGTGCACGCTTTTTTATAATCCGCGAATAGATTAAAAAAATATTAATTGTAAAAGATAGAAATTATTTAAAATTTGAATTTAAATAAAAACTGTAACACGCGCGTGAAAATGGGGTTGTCAAGAGGGGTGGCTACATAGCTAACCAGGTTATACAAAATAAATTATTTTTTTTCTGTGTGTTTAGCCAATCAGAAAGCGCGTTACAACTAGAATTAATATATATATAAATTCTGGTTGTAACGAAGCATTTGATTGGATAGAAAATTTTTGTTAAATTTGTATAACCTGGTTTGCTTGTCACAAGACACGTCACAATGTACCAACGTCAAAAACGTACTAATCCGCTTGACGTTACGTTTGAATTTTGAAGAGGTAATTATCATTTTAAAAAGTAAAACGCACTCAATTCGTATAATTAATTACAGAAAATTAAATTATAAGGAATGAACTCATTATCTACCCAAGTTATACGAGTTTACCTGGGTTGGAGCAATTTACGCTTTTTTATTATCCGCTTCGCGGATTATAAAGCGTAAATACTCGTATAACTTGGGTAGAAATTGAGTTCATTTCTTAATTAGCTTTAAAACGCCATACTATATGAATTTAATATATTAAAGAAAAATTATATGTTAACAATACCCAAACCTTTACAGACAAAAAAGTTTTACGTTAATATGAAATTCATTAGGCAATTGAAATATGTGAATTGTCAGCCATTTTATTTAAATGTTTTATATAAACTCCTCATATTCTGCAATTATGTCATTCTAAATAGTTCTATCGAGCCAGTAAAGTAAATTCCGTTTGTCATTGTAATAGACAATCATTAAGTCACAATAGTTCATAGCTGTTCAAGAATCGCATCTCTAAGACTTAAGTACAACTCTTTGGCACTAAATGCATTGTCTGGCATGACATCTCCAGTTTCCTCCATTATATCGAAACAGAGTTCTTTAACAGTGTCATCACATGGGTGTTCTGGTTTTGGGGTTGTTTCTTCTTCACACAAGTTAACTTCGTGTGTATTAACAGGGCAAAGTTGGTTCTCACAACCGAACAGCTCAGGCAAAGTATACATCATCAGTGGACGATTTCCTTCGCGAAGCCTGTTAACACTCGACGAAATAGTGTGGGTATTCCACATTGCTGCCAACTCGTCCAGGTCTTTCTGTCAAAAAAAAATTAAGAAGTGCTAGCCTAGGCCTACAAAACTCAGAAACTAACCGCCCACTTACGAGTTTGATCCCTTTTAGTTGTATAACTTAATAATTCAACAAACACTCAGAGAGAGAGAGAGAGAGAGAGAGAGAGAGAGAGAGAGAGAGAGAGAGAGAGAGAGAGAGAGAGAGAGGGAAAAGAGAGATATTTAAATTTTACCTGAATTAGCTTGATGAAACAGAACTGTATTAAGCTTTTGTCGAGAAAGGTACCACAAAATGACGTACTTTCATTATCACTGGATAGGTTTTGGAAAAGATCCATCCAAAATTGTCCTACTTTTTTTCTCAAACATCCCCAAAACCACTCTATTCTCTGATTATGTGTGCTTTTTCCATAAAGAAAGCTTTTTTGTCCTGATAATTCATCCTGATGGTTACGTCTAAGAAAAACTTGCATCTGTTCAACATGGGTGTTTTCTGTTCCCATGTCTGTTCGAATTCGTTTTGGAACACCTTTCTTCCGTCGAACTGCTTGAATAAAGTAGTAAGCGATTACTTTAGGATCACTGTTTGTTGTACTAGCTTCTAGCCACATTATATTTCGCGAAAATCCGTCGATGCATCCGTTAATAGCTATGCCATATGGCTTTAATTTGTCATATGAATCAATGTGCCATACAAAGTCTGGTCCCTTACTAACGTATTGGCGTCTTTTTAAACGTTGCCTTCTTCGAGCTGCCATCCCGCCCGGGTCTAGTAACTTCATTATTTCATATACACTGTCTCTTGGAACACGTAGATTATTTTGCAAGCATTTGAGATGCATCCAACGGTAACCATGTAGTTTTCCAGCAGTCTGCTGCTGCTGGGCAATGAATATCGCAACATCCAATAGATCACTATAATCTTTTCTTCTTCTCATATTTAAACGCCGTAGGATGCGCTTTAAGGTTGAAACGCTAATGACAATATGATGAGTTAAGGCAAGAAAGGCTAGAATTTCCGCATTTGACAAACCAAGGTAAAAATACCGTTTTACTAGTTCTTCAGTTTCCATTATCACACCTTTAATATTCCATTGGTATTTCCTTTACCTTAAAGATGTATAACGGTATATATATAGCAATTTCTCGTAATAACGACTTTTTATCTCGTTAATACGACTTTTAAAAGTCGTAATAACGACTTTTATCTCGTTAAAACGACTTTTAAAAGTCGTAATAACGACTTTTTATCTCGTTATAACGACTTTTTATCTCGTAATAATGACTTTTTATCTCGTTATAACGACATTTTATCTCGTTATAACGACTTTTTATCTCGTTATAACGACTTAAAAAAGTCGTAATAACGACTTTTTATCTCGTTATAACGACTTTTAAACTCGTTATAACGACTTTTAAAAGTCGTAATAACGACTTTTTATCTCGTTATAACGACATTTTATCTCGTTATAACGACTTTTTATCTCGTAATAATGACTTAAAAAAGTCGTAATAACGACTTTTTATCTCGTTATAACGACTTTTTATCTCGTTAAAACGACTTAAAAAAGTCGTAATAACGACTTTTTATCTCGTTAATACGACTTTTTATCTCGTTATAACGACTTTTTATCTCGTTATAACGACTTTTATCTCGTTATAACGACATTTTATTATTTTTTTTAACATTCATATTTGACCTCACTAGGCTTTCGTACTGGAGCAATATGAAGAAGGATTTTAATTTTTATCCAGCTGTTCTAAATATATTCATTTAAGGGCAGTTTTTGAAAGAAATTTATATACAGAAATAATTTTTCAAAAATGTCCGACCTTACTGGCTTTATTGGATTTGATCACGCCCGACCAAAATTATCACCTCATAATACTCAAAGAATGATTCCTTATTCCTTATATCATACTGGTATGATTATACAGGGTCAAAGTAAATACATGTCACAGGATTAGTTATTTTAGTTTTAGTTATTCATCATATTTGCGTTCATTTATTTCAAGGGACATGGTGACGCACAATTTTTATTTGGTTTCCATATTTTTTATATACAGTTTCCAGTGGCGTAGCTGCCGTTAGGCACTTAACGAGGCCGGGTCTAATTTGTTCTGCCCTAGATTTTTGGATGAAACTTTTTACATGAATTTCTACTGATATAATTATTATTTTAAGATTAAAAAATAAGACATTTACCACACCGTTTGTTTAGGGGGTCATCTCAAAGTTTGTTAATCTTTAACATAGGACCCTATGGGATTTTGCTTGAAATGTATCAATTTTGCATATTTTTTACATTTTTTCAAAACTTCTGCCCTAGGGATTTCTTTTTCTGTTCTACATATTAAAGTTATTGCTAAAAGGCATCAAACGGTCAAATAAAAAAAAACCCTTTTACCTCCTGGTTTGTTCCAGGGGTCTTATCAAAGTTGATTTTTGTATGCCCAATTTCCCAGATTCGTCAGATAATGGCTATTTTTTATTTGACAAAGGCGGAAAAGGTTATCTATAAAGTATTATTAAAACATTCAGACATATTTAAGTAATAAAAAAATATATAACATCACATATTAAGGGTCATTAATATAAAATACATGGTTATTGTATTGAAATATATGAATTAAGCTATATTTAGGCGGGTTAAGAAAACTTGACAGAGGGCTAGGCTTGCTGAACCCTCTTCACGTTTTCGACGCGAGCCCAAATATAGCTTATACTTCGAGACATTTATGTTTATTCCACAATATAACATTATTTTTACGCATCAAGCGAGATATTTTCAACAATTTTCGCTGAATATCTGCAGTTGAAACTATCACGCCATGGCGTCAACCAAGCAAAAAGATGACGTCACAATACAATTAAACGCTGCTCGAAAGCGTGCGTACTCGTTCTGTACTCGGCCTCGTTAAGGCACGTGCCTACACATGATTTTAAGACCAAAAATTAAAATTGTTAAAATGTCACATTTAAAAAAAAATTTTAAAAAAAAAGCACACTGCAAATATCTTTCTTTTTCCTATTTCAAAACTCTGATTGTTTGAGGTCACAAATATGTGACATCGATGATGCTAATTATTGCGCAGTCAATCAGTGAAAAACATGTCGGGCAATAAACCAAAAGTAAGAACACTGGATGAAATGTTTAAAATCATATTCATAGATCGAGGCATATTGCGATCTCAACTATCATTGACAAATTTGCAGCTAATAAAAATATAGACGCCTTAAATTAACTTCGTGTAACATAATGTACGACTTAAAAAAAAAAACCAAAGCAATATATCTGTTTTCTTATTATTATCAAAATTTAAAGTAACCATTACAACTGTTTTTGAATCATGACATTCAATTACAAAGTCTTAATGTTTTCCCTTTAATAGGAAACTAAACTATAGAGACAGATAATAGCTTTAGTGTAAGAAGATGGGATGGGTGGATAAGGCGTGTAAAATATCTATGCACGGACGGAAAAGATACCGAAAAATTTAAATATCAATAAATCTGATATTTAAAAAAATATATTTAAAACAATAAATATTTAACATATCATCGGTTTTTAACCTTTTAAAAACATGTTCAATACGTGGAATATGTTGACCCAAACAGGCGTATACGTATATCAAAACTTCCAATAGTGTCATTTTTTTTACAACTTCAAGGTCTTTTTTATTATATAGTGAGTCTCTGCTCCATATTTTTCTCATAGACTGATTTAAGTTTTATGAAAAACAAACCGATTTCAATCAACAAAAACGTGGAGAGATGACCCACTATACCATAAAAATACCATTTTGTATCTCAACAATTGAACGTTTTGAAAAAAATAATTCAAGTCCGTAAATTCGTGGCCAAAGTTCAAGGTACGCCTAATATTTAAACAATCTACTTTGTTGTGTATGAAATGGCTCAGAAGTTAGAGCACCAGACATTAGATAACCTTCTATAAGAATGGTTTTTATGTTGTGGGTTCGATTCCACCGAAATTTAAGGTAATATATTTTCTCTATCGTTTGTTAAACATAATTAAAACTGAATTTATTTAGAACTTGTGCTTTTGCAAACTTGTATTATGATAAATTTGAATTGATTTAATTGATAAAATAAATTCAAAATAGTATTTTACGATGAAACCGAATGGGCATTTGCCCTATCTTATTTCCCCATCTTCTTCCCGCCATTCACTTTGATAATTTAACGCTTAAAAAAAGACTGCTGGTGAAAACAATGTTTGATTGTATTAAAAAATGTTTTTTGCCTTCTTACTACGAAAAAAATCTTACAATTTCATATCGTCAAGAAAGTAAACTACTTCCAAATCACTTCTGTTAGAAAGAATGTTCTCACAGAACGAAACCGATTCTTTTAAGCTCTCTTGAAAATTCAAATTCCTTTTGATAGAGACCTCAATTTTTTCCTTCTCTGCATTGGACTGTCTCTGAATCTGATTTTCAATTCTTTGACGATGTTCGCATAACTTAGATTGAACTTCCTTAAATGTTGAATCAACAACACCCAGAATGGAAACCTTATTTGATGATACTTCTTCCAATTTTGAACATAAGCTTTGTTGTGCCTGTTTTAATTTTTTTTCTTTTTCTTCTGATATTTTTATAATTTTCTGCACCTCCTTCTTTATAATATTTCTTGCCTGGGCAAAGGTTACATATTCATGATTTCTATGCTCCATCAGAGCACATTCACTACATAATGGAAGTAAACACTGCGGGCAGAAGAATCGTATTTTTTCGTGGTGTCGTTCACATAGTATTTCATTTTCTTTCTCTTTCTTGTACTTTCCCGCCAAATAATCGTTCAGATTTACAACTTTATGATACGCAGTCTGTCTGGTAAAAACGTGCCTATTCTGTACACAATAGGAGCACAACAGATCGAGACAAGTTATGCATTTGTGAGTAGCTTCCACTTTTTTTGAATGAAGAATGCAGAAAGAACACACTCGTGTTAACGGGGATTTTCTAGAGGAAGACAATCTAGTGATTATGTCCTTGAAGGTAAAATTTGTTTTCAACCAAGACACCGATCCAGATGGCAGTGAAACAGTTTCTCGACATGTTGGACAAGTCAATTCTGTTTTCTTAGACGATTGTTTCAATAATATTTCCAGACAACCCTCACAAAATGTGTGAAGACATGGCAAGCTTTTGGGTTCTTCAAATAGTTCATAGCATATAATGCACGTAAAATAATCTTCTTTCAAACTTTTAGCTATTGTATCCATTACCACTACAAGAAAATACAGAAAAACATCAAGTTATAGTTATTTGTTTATTTAAGTAATAATTACATGGACATGTATACCACACATTTTTAACTGTTGGTTGTGTAATGTTAATAATGTAAATAATATCATGGTTTGGTTCACGACCCCGCGTTTAACCTCACGCGAAGAAGTCGAGTGAGGTTACCCGGGGACGCGAATCCCAAACCATGGTATAATTTACATTACACCACAAAACAGTTAAACTATGAATTAAATATCTGTTTAAACCTATGGTTTAGCTAATAAATGCCTTAGTATTTAACTTGACATCGCTTAACATTTGTCTTAACGCACAATAAAAAATATCCATTAAAGGCCCTGATGTCGACGTCACCAACCTTGCACCATATTCAGAAAATGTGCAAAAGTTTGTCACGTGACGGACTAGCTATAAATCATTTATTGCGGTCAATAGCGTCAAAGTGACAAGATAGAATTTAAAACCCCGATAAATTTTTACTTTTAATGAACATTGTGCATTAAAACATCTTTAGCAATGCATAGGAAACGACTAGATAGCGGACAGAATATACCGGTAGAAGACCATGCACGTTGAACAGAAGACAATAGGTTTCCGAGTTTTGTAGGTTTGGATTTTAATCTTGAGTCCTTACATATGTACCATATGTCGGACGAACCAACATGAACAATTCTGCATCTTAAACCCCGTTGACGACGATGATTAAAATTGATTCGTGCAATTCCACTTAACACAAAGAAAAGTACGAAATAGGCTGTCGAAGGACCCCCGATGCGCTAATGGTGAGGTTATCCTCGAAGTGTCGATGTTTACCGCGAAAGATATAGACAGAAAGTGATGTCATTACACATGCAATTTCGTCATCATTTTATGCGAGGAAATTAATATGTCTGAGTGTGGTGAAATTTTCTCAAAACCACCCAGTTTCCGGATCGGTGAAATTAATTGTCTTATTGCATTGGCCTTTCTAGATGGATTATTGAATGATCGCTAAAATACTCCCATTTATATATATTATGTACCATGATGGTACCCTGTGCTTTTTCACATTAAAATGTGTTGTCATGAAATAATGTGCATGCAGTTATCCCATATGGGATAACTGAATTTTCCCATATGGGATAACTGCAATGCATAGAGGTTTTACTGATTTATCCGGGTAGGGTTACTGTCGTATCGCCCCAAAGCCAAAGCGCCCCATGCACGAGCGCCCCAAATTTTTTTTTGGAGCGCCCCAATTACGTTTCACGAGCGCCTCAAATGTATTCACGAGCGCCCCAAAGTAAAATTATCATTATACCTTACTTCTTGGAAAATTTGCACGAGCGCCCCAAATTGGATTTGCCAATATTGTACTAAAATCGAGATCGTTTTCACGAGCGCCCCAAAATGATTTTCCTGATTATGTCTATCTGCATAGAATCTTTTTGTATCATTACACATTACGTCTTGAATAATTTGCCCGAGCACCCCAAAATTGGATTTTCCAATATTGTACTAAAATTGGGATCGTTTTCACGAGCGCCCCAAAATGATTTTCCTGATTATGTCTTTCTGCATAGAAACTTGTTGTATCATTACACCTTACGTCATGAATAATTTGCACGAGCGCCCTAAAATTGGATTTTCCAATAGTGTACTAAAATTGGGATCGTTTTCACCCCCCCCCCCCAAAAAAAAAAATAATAAGAAGCAAGAATAGCAATTTGTGTAGCACTTGTACATTCATAATATTTCATAACGAAACTTATTTTGGGGCGCTCGTAAAAAACAAAAAAAAAAAAATAACATGATTTACCATTCGGAGCATTTGGAAATTTGGGTTGCTCATAACATTCCAATTATTACTTTTGGGCGCTCGTACGTGAAAAGATTTCATCATGAAAAAAAAAACATTTGGGGCGCTCGTGACATACACGTGAAAAAAATTAATCATAAAAAAGGATCCATAAAAAAACATTTGGGGCGCTCGTGACATACACGTGAAAAAAATTAATCATAAAAAAACAACATTTGGGGCGCTCGTGACATACACTTGGGGCGCTCGTGAATTGTACTTGGGGCGTTCCAAAAAAAATTGGGGCGCTCGTGCATGGGGCGCTTTGGCTTTGGGACAGTATTATTGAGATGGAAGAAAAAAAAACGTAGGACTGACGACATTAAAAATAAAAATACAGTAAACATTAAAATACCTGGTAATTTGTGAAACTAGTATTTGTGAAACTAGTATTTTTAGCAATGCAATTTTGTTTACGTTTGCATTACTAAGCAGTTGTTTATTCCAGCAGCTATATACATATGATCCGAATAGAGAGCTCTAGACGTTGCCTGGTTTGATTTTCCGATTATATATTGGGACTATAGTTTGTCGATCCCAAAATATTCATGCAGCACATTTGGACGATTTATAATGGAAAATGTTGACAACTTTTCTCCATTTGGAAGTCACTCAGAAGACCTTGCACAATTTTTCAACACTATCATCAGGGTCTGTTGAAATGCAAAACCCCGTAGACTTCTTTATTTTTAGCTGAGTATTTATACCAGCTGATAAGCTAGAGAGGACGTTTTAAAGAAAGGATAATGAGAATGTTTAATGCTTCTAAAAGAGAATCGCTTGAACCCTGAGGTATATATAAATATACAGCAAAAAGTGAATCTAGGATATTTTGGGACAGAATATAGTGGTCAATGCATGTACTGTTAATTTTGAGGAAATAAATATTCTTGAATAAATAATCTAATATTGCTAATCTTTCAAAAAAAATTTCCCTTCTGTTCCGCTTTCCGTTCCGTGTTTTAGCAACACCCATGTATGTATACACGTGAACCCATCTAATCGAAGAGCTGGGTAAAACTAGTACCCGCTAATGAGACATGCAGACCTGTGTTGTGTACGTAACTTCAGACAAAGATCAGTCATTTGTAACATGCATGTATTTTTATGACCTATTCTTCAAATCCACTTGCACTATTTTATTAGGTAAATAACAGCTTTAAGATGGTGCAGGACACCTGCATATTGTGATGTACATGTATACTTCCTATTGAGATAAACAATAAAGTATATTAAATATTGATTAAATATTTACCCCCCCCCCCCAAATAATGTTACCTAACATTGAAGCGCAATGGGTTAGAGCGTTTACATGTCTGTAAGAGCATTGGGGTCCAAGGTGTATTTTTGGTAATTTTACAATTGATATAAATAAATTTTCATGGGGAGGGAAGGGGGTGGGGGTCTGGACCCCTTCTCTAAATCTGTGCACACGATAATATTCATGTAGGCACACAGAAGCAAATCTAAAACCGACAACCGCCACGCGGAGGGGTCATAATTTAATTTTTAATTTTGTTCGTAATAATTATATAGACCATTATACTTTCTATGACATAAAATGTTAAGATTATTGATTAACTGAAAATTCACTGCAAACAGTTCTACCCCAAATTGCACATAAAGTGCTGCTCATGTCACGATGTGTATTACCATATGGGAAGGGATCTCATCCTTCAGTTATTAAAATTATAAATTTTAATTGTATTACCGGAGCTTGCATGTAGCCTTCATTTTTAATTAAACTGGTACAAAACAGTGTTATTTAGGGGCAAACATATATAATGGTGCGGGTATTACTGTCTAATGACAGCATCTAGTTGTGTATGTTGAGGCTTTCAACTACTCCGCATTTAAGTTCATGGACGACTTATTATCAATTAACAGTTGTTTCTTCCATTCTTACATCGACTCGATATATCCAATTGAACTTGAAATAAACAGCTGATAAAAGATTTCACATAGGCCTAGTCTGAGTCTTACGTTTCATATTTATATATTTTACTAGAAAAAGATATGAATAATAACCTAACAACAAAACTTTATGATAAACGTGATGGCTTCAATTTTTCTATCGTCAACATTTCTTACTTATGTAGCAATATACCTTCATAACTTGTAAGGGAATTTGTGTCTTTCATCCATTGGTAGCAAGTCGTTTCGGCCTTTCCACGGTCGGCCCTAGATGTGTTCGGCCCTCGCGTGATTCGGACCTTCGTTGGTTCGGCCTTAGATACCTAGTCGTTTCGGTCCGATAAAAAATAAATTATAAATAAATAGTGTAGTTTTTATAAATGTGTTTGTTACTATTATTTTTCTAGTGGAGTCGTCCACCATTATCGACATCAAAGTTTCCGTCAATTAAGATTATTTTCTATCATTAACCAACGTAAAAAAATAATAATAACTAGAGCAAAGCTCGTTGCAAAGCAACGAGTGGGTCTTCCGTTAACGTCGGAAGTAAAGCCGGAAGTTCCTGTAAGAAGCAGAGCTCTTAAACCAACAACAAGAGAAACTAAAATAAAAAGATGAAAAAATCGAATTATTCCTGGTACGACTTAACAAAATCCGAATGATTTTAAGTTCGAATTAACAAAAACCTTTCTGATTTCAAGAACGACTTGACAAAAAAAAATCCGAATGTGTTCAAGTACGACTTAATAATTATTTTTTGTACGAATTAATTTTACTTTGAACATTGCGCTATTTTTTAAACCAAGGACGCGGAATCAAAATTTCCGGAAAAATCAATTTTTAAACCCTGATATCTCTGTAATGCATCGTCCAATTTTCAAACGGATTTCAGATTTGAATTCACCTTGGCAAGTTCTATAAGACTGTAGTATTGTCTTATTTTGTTCAAAAAAATGAAAATTTCCAAAAATTGGAACTGCTTCCGGTTTTAAGCAAAATTGATGATCAAAATTTTAAACCCCCCAGTACATTGTAGAATTGATACATCTATCATCAGTAAAAATTTCAAAGCGATATCTTTTAAGTTTACGGAGATTTCTTCCGGACAAAATCACTTTTTTTAAATTTAAAAATAGCCGCCAAATTTGAACGGAAGTGAAGTAAATGCTGAAACTTTATCATCTTATAGGCACGGTAACTTTACAAAAGGTCTGAAAATTTCATTGAAATCGGATAAAAACTTTTTGAGATATAAAACCGAGAAGGAGTCAGAAAAAAATAAAAAATAAAATAATAATAAAAAGAAACCGAAGAAAAACAATATAATATGGCAAAAGAAAGTCAACATTGACATCAGTGGCTATTTAATTGCATAGGCGTCGGAACCGGGGAGGCTGGGGGGGGGGCTTAGCCCCCTTCCCACTTTTTTTGCAAAGTTAGACCTAACCATTAGGCACATAGCATCAGAGAGGGTTAAGCCCCCCCCCCCCCCCACTTTTTGTCGCAGCAAACAGGATTTTTCCTGAATACTAAATATACCTTGAAAATATTGAAATATTGAGAAGTAGGAGTCAGAGGTATACTAGCCCCCCCCCCCCCCCCCCCCCCGGATTAGGAATTTCAAGATTTATGATTTGGGGAAAAAAATTGGGGTAGGTAAGAATTTTTGTGGAATCTTCATGATTTAGGAAATAAGAAATTTGTTGTTTTTTTTGCTTGTTAAGATTTCTGAGGATTAGTCTAATTAGTCTAGCCCCCCCCCCCCCACTTTCAATTTGCTTCCGACGCCAGTGCATTCAGTCCTCAAAACGTAGAAATCCTAAATCTTAGGAAAGAGTCATGAGTCGACCTCCAAAGCCAAATACCATTATATGATTTCTAGACACATTTTTCTGAAGTCAGGTCAATTCCTTAAAATCGCAAAACCTACAAAGCCATACTTATTGCACAATATCAATGCTAAAAAGCATAATATTTGATATTTTTTTAAGGTGGTAAGGAAATCTCCATATTGTGATGTACTTTCGAACGAAGTAAACATAATATCCTCTAAAATTATATATTGTGTATCTTTTCAGAAATGCGTTACGGTGTTACCAATGAAAATGTAGTTTTATTTTCGCTAAGGCTTTTTTATTTTTACTGTTCAAAAAAAAATTTAAAGCATATTTTTGGTCAAACATTGTTAAATTTAAACATTCTAAACCCGTAAAAGTATTATGATTATTCTAAGTTTTTATCTACAATAATATCGACAGGTGTCCCCTAACACGTTTAATTATTTAAATTAGTTTTAGATTCATTAAATACAATGAAGGAAGCCCCGTTTATATTCATGTTAGTTTTGTAAGTTTGAGATAAGCATCTACAAAATAATACCTAAATTGATAAGCAAAAAACATTCATTATCAATGTATCTGAGCTATACACTCGAACAGTCGAACGTTCGATCAATAGTCAGTATTGAACAACACATGAAGCGCGTTATATTTGTATTCATTTCAAAACCAAATGATTCAAAAAATTATTATACATGTACATTACATTATCATGCATACTTTTCAATTTTTTCATCTGATGTCGTTTTTCAATGTTTATCCCTTTTTTATAGAGTTTCAGGATGAGTTCAGTTAAGTGAAAGGAGAACGACATCATACTTATTTGCAATCAAAATTGCATCTTCATTTCGAACAGAGATAGTTCTAGGTCTATCCAAAATGCAACGCAGAGAAACAGTTCTCAAAAATGAACCATTCATGTCGAAAACGGTGACAGTATTCGATTCGTAACAGGTCATATAAATGCGATTATCTTTGTCGCATGAAAGTGCACCTAGCTCTCCAGGTAGCTTGAGGTTTGCCGAGATAAATCCCCTTTGATCTATTATATACAGACATTCAGAAAACTTATCTTTGAGCGCAAAGGACTTATTAGGGAGACAACAGAAATGGAATGGTCTTTGGAATTTGAAAGACTTTCCTTTTTCATCTTTGATAATCTTTTCCTCGAGACAGTTATTTGCGAAAATCATAATCTTTTCTTTCGTAACCCAAATCAACTCAGAAGAGTTTGATGAAATGGCATAAGCTCCCTTGAATGTTCGTTCCAAATTCCACTCCGGATAAGAATATATTACAATGTCTCCTGACTGTGTTTTGCATGCAAGAGAGTCATTGAAATAAGCTATTGCAACTATTTCTTTGATCGAATGGGCGCGGACTGTAGTTTTTCCGTGGACGTTATTGACGACGACTGCTGTCTCGTTTTGCTCGTCTGCGATTGCAAAAGAAGTTTTTCCAATCCAAGTAACACAAGAGAAGGATGTCTGCTTTTTGTTAGACATTCCTGATAAATCAATTGTTTTCAAACACCTTGGGACTACATTTTTTAAACAATGTGCGGTTGTTTTTGGCTTTTTTAGGCATTTGCTTTCTTGTGCTTCAGGGATGCTTTTTTCAGCGCAAGGTTCCTTTGGTGACACAATATTTGTGTCCTTGTCAGTTTTTGTAGACGAATTAGCGCTCACCATAGCTGTATCTTTCTTTTCAATGGTTGTGTCTTTCTTTTCAATGGCAGTTTGTTTGAGACTAAAAATCTTGTGAAGCTCCTTTCCAACATTAATTTCAAGTTGTGGGAGGGTAACATTGCATTCATTTTCGTCTTGATTTGAAAACTTCAATAATGATGATTTCATGTCGTCAAGAAAGAAAATAATTTCCAAATTGCTTGTGTTGGACAGAATATTTTTACAGACGGAGACTGATTCTTGTAAACCTTCCTGACAACTTATATTTTCTTTCATACAGGTCTTAATCTTATCTTTCTCGACACTTGACTTTTCCTTAATCTGATCTTGAATACTCTGACGATGTCTGTCCAATTTAGATTGAAATTCCTTAAATGTTGAGTCAACGATAGCCATTAGGGACATTTTGTTTGATGTTACTTTTTCAAGTTTTGAACATAAGGCTTCTTGTGTTTGTTTTAGTTTTTCTTGTTGTGCTTTTGATATCTTAAAAACTTTATCCATTTCCTCTATGAGGATTTCTTTTGCCTCTGCGAATAGCACGTATTTATGATATCTATGCTCCATCAGAGCACATTCACTACAGATTGGAACTAAACATTGCGGGCAAAAGAATCGTATTTTTTCTTGATGTCGTTCGCAAAGTATTTCATGGTCTTTCTCTTTCTTATAGTTTCCCGCCAAATAATCGCTCAGACTGACTATTTTATGATACGCAGTCTGTCTAGTGAAGAGATGCCTATGTCGCACACAGAAGGAACATAATAAATCTAAGCATGTCACGCATTTGTGAGTAGCTTCAACCTCTTTAGAATGCAGAATACAGAAAGAGCACAATCGCGTTGACGACAGTTTTCCAGACGGAGACAATCTAATGATTATGTCCTTGAAGATAAAGTTTGTTTTCAAAGAAGACGCCGATTTAGATGGTAATGGAAACGTTTGCCGGCATGTTGGACAGGTCAATTCTGTTTTATTTGACGATTTGTCTAACAAGATGTCCAGACAACCTTCACAAAATGTGTGAAGACATGGTAAGCTTTTGGGTTCTATGAATAATTCGTAGCATATGACACACGTTAAATAATCTTCTTTTAAAGTTTTAGCAATTGTATCCATTTTAGCTGCAAAAAGAATAATGGATAACCTTAATTGATTATTTCAAATAATATTAGCATTACTGTGTTTCGCATCATTATTTCAAAACAACTGTTTTTGTTATATAAAACTCTCATAGTTGACTAAAAAACTTATTATCAGAAAGTGGTTTCAGAAAGCTTCGAATGGAAAAGAAATGCATAAATATCCAAACGCTCTTTGAAATATTTTTAAACACATTAAATGTTCAATCCATTTTTAATTTTTAAAAGGTTCATACACATTTAGCGCCAGACATGCAAACTATATAAAGAGAATATGATTTAATTTCATTTTTTTCTAATAATTGGAAAATTAAGAATGATGAATTGTTGTTGAGAAAACAATGAAAAAAATGAAGATACTCGTACACGATTAAAGTTGCTATGTTCCTAAATATTTAATATATGTTTCAAATCCATAGATCAAACATATGTTAAATTATGCAACACAGTTAAGGCTGTCAATAAATTCCTTCAGACAAAAGTACGGGGAATATGCATTATGACAACACAGTATATTACAAACCTCGGAAGTACGTATTAATTCTTTTATTAGCAAAATTAATCTTTTAATTAAAAACAACAAATGCTATTACTTACAATTTCGATGTACGTTATATCGTACACACTGAAAAATAAGCGAGAGGCCGTTCTCACTACAAAGTATGACGTCTATGCTTCAAAATGATGCATTAAGTTAAGTTATTGAAAACTATCATGCAGTTTTTTTGCAGCGAAAAATGTTATATATTAACGGAAAGTTGTAAATGAATACTTTGTTTAACATTATTATTAGTAGAATGTTACCTATATACATGTACAATTTAGTCTTATTTTCAATTTGTTATTATTATGCATCATGTAATGAGGCAACCTCAGTTTTGTATAAAATATCGTATATCTTAAAGCTGGGCACCTAAATAAATCATTCAATTGCAAGGGCATACACTTATCTGATCTTGAAAAACAACATATTAATTTGAAATATGCTACATGTATGTAATTTAAAATTTTTGAGATCCTTCTAAAATCTTAATTAATTTATTTTTAATGAAATTAACACCGTGACTTCAAAATTATTCAAAATATGCATTATAAATTATAGTTTCTACTTACAAATTATCTTGTCTTAAAAAGTTCGCCAAATTTTTCAAAATCTACGATATAACATCAGTTGTGAATTTTGACATTATCATGCCGTTTCAATATTGAAATTTAAATGGCCTAAAAACCACAAACACATCGGCTTGTACCAAGCGACTGCCATATCATGTGACCACTGTGAACATAAAATATTGTACTGTTATATATATGTTACAGTAATATATTGCATTTGAGCGGCTATTATTGATTTTTATAAGGACATGCCCGTTGAACGAAAGAATACGTGTTTTCATCACAGAAATTCACCGATATTTTTATTGGCCACCTTAACTGCACTGCGTGACGTAAAACATATTAAGCCTTAACTTATAATTGAAACTAATAATAGGAAAAATTTATAGTAAAATTTGCAACAGTGGGACATATCTCATAATAATCATGTTTATTATTCTGATATTAATTTAATTTGTTCGACAAATGTTTTTCGTGCTCAGTGATATGTTTACGAACATTAGATCAACACACGTTGACAAACTTTTAAATAAGCCTTGCTAGAGCTGTTTAGATGCTAAAACACAATACATTACCTATTTTGCAATATTCTTCGCATATTATTCCAGTACGGAAGTTTTAAGGACAGAACGCGACGGTTGTCGAGCGTTTATGTAATGCACACTGTAATGCACTCAATCTTCTTTTATTATCAGACAATTATCAAACACTCGAGGCACGTCTGTCGAATTTCCCGGATTTGTCCACTATATTGATTTGCGATAGAAAAAACGTCGAGCTGATAACCGTCAGCTGTGACCATGAAATAAAATATTGAAAATATTTTGCATCATTTTATCCTAATTTTTATGATAGATTTTTAAAGGCTTATTTACATCCCGCAGGATGACGCAATCGTCCGACTAACAGATGGTAGTATTTTCAACCTTTCCTCTCCGTTTGCATAGTTAAGACTAACAGTTCCACTTAAAGTACATTAGATATATGTTTGTATGCATTTTCAATTGTACAGAACTCATACGGTTTGTTTCTCGTACTTGACTAATTGCTTCACCTGATATAACTACCAGTTATGAAAAGGGTTAATAGGACTGACATTGACGTGACAGATACCAAGCGGATAGTTTCCGTTCGAGAACTCTCAGTATTTTAAGCGTAATTATTGTATTCGTTTTAACTTTTTATTGTACTCAAACCGTGAGATCTGTTAGTTGACTGCTTTGTTTATATGGAACATTTCCGGTATTTTTTCAATTCCTCTCATACGCTTCAATGCTTAGATTATGGAAACGTCCAGCTGTGCCATAGTTGATACTCATCAATGGACAACTAACGGATTGGGTGTTGTTGTCGTCGTTTTGTTCCGCTATTCCTTAAAAGATAGGTGTGACTGAAGCATTGAAATATTACTTGACACTTGAACTAACTTGAGTTATAAAAGACATTTTATATATTAAGTTTAAAAGCACTAAGCATAGCTCAGCGCATTATTGTCGTTAGACTTCTACTTCCAGTGCCTCAAATAAGCCCCCCCCCCCCCCCCCGAACAAAAGTATACATCATTTAAACTGGTAAGAGAACCAGTTTCAGGGGTTTACGCACGTAATTGCACGGGCTATTGTAAATCTAATGTGCGGGACTTATGTACATCATTACAGGGGCTGCCACGCAATGATGAGGAAATATAGTGTGCATACAGAAGCTGAAATGTAGAAAAATCAAATCGATTCTTTCTAACTAAGCTTGCACAAAGTAAATTTCCTTAAGAACCAAACTAGGTTAGCGTTTTTAAAAGTATCAATACTTTGATTTGTTTAAAGGATTCGCCCCAATGATTTTATTCTACGTATACATATGTTCCAACTATGATTGATTGTACGTCGAATAGAATCACTGGCGGCGATAATCTGTGCATCTAATTTAATCCCCTGTAAGGTAGTCAAAGCAAAGCGATTCGGTAAATGGATATTGTTTGTTAAATTTAGTTTGTATTACCGGTTCATGTCATAGATCCATGTATGTATCTTTCCATATAATCATTTGTTTTGCCTCGGTTTGGAATGTCTCGACATCATTTGATGAATAGCGTCACATGATTGCCTTATAAATTTCTTTACACGATGAACGTCAAAATTTATACGGCAAAATGGCGGACGCAACGTTATTTGAGCTGATTTTTTTACACAAACGTTCAATCATACCTTTAATTTTTAAGCCCCAAAATATTAAGAGTGACCCCCCCCCCCTTTGCCCGTGACGTAATATTATGATCCTACAATATGGTATCCAGGTTTGCACAGACGACTGACGAGGAAGGTAAAAAATTGGAGAATTAAGTTATGGATTTTAATGTTATGTATTATCTTTTGTTTGTTAACATATCAAACTTTAGGTCCTCGACAAAACAAAACACTTATTAGGTTTGTTACTGACTGTGTACAGAAATTTGCGGGATCAGTAAAGTACATAGAAGGCTCGGCTCCGCTTCGCCTTCTATGGACTTTACCGACAAATCTGTACACAGTCAGTAACAAACTTAATCAGTAAAATTGTTCTTTGATTTTTATACATATATAAGGCAAGAGGCTTTAAAGAAAAAAATCACCTAATAACAAAGACATATAGATCATATCGTTTACTTGTCAGCCACAATGCTAAAAATATTTTAAAATACTAATAAAGTTGTTTTTTTTTTTATATCAAATATGATTAAATTTTATCCATGGGTTTGCTTTCTTTCGGCCCATTTACGATTTCCATATGCTTTGCGATTTACGTTCATTTACAGTAATTATTTTCACGTTAAGTACGCTTTTGTTTGATCTATACAATTTACGTGTATATAAAAAAAATCTTTTCTTTATGCGGTCGTCGAAATTGATATTAAGTGCGAGTTGTTCCCCTTAAAAAGTTTACAGGTACACATGTGAAAAAAAACACTAAAAAATTGTTGTGAGAACATTACACGGTGTTCTTAATAAAAATTATAATTTAAAGGATTGTCTATCGTTCTGTAATTGTATCTGAAAGCCATTTTTCAACTGAATATCCAGATTTTCCTTAACAAAGGAGATAACAAATATACCTTCAGGAGGACAATGCTGCCTAAAATGAAGAAAAAAGATAAATCACAAAAAGTGACCAGTGTGGAAGTTAACCCAGGAAAACATAATATCTGTCTTTTCTAGTGTTGCTATACCCCCCCCCCCTCGAAAAAGAAACTCTTGTGGTTTTATTTAGATATGAATGCTTTGACTAATCACATGTTTTTGGATTCTCTAAGAACATAATGTTCAGTTCAATACCACCCATTGAACACTTAATGTTTTCTAGAAAAAAAAGATAAAAAAGAAAGATTTGAAATGTCAATTTTTAATCGTTAATGCATTCAGAGCAACCCTTGCAATCAGAAGCTACACATTTTTTTTAATTTCAGACTAAATTAAAAGTATTAGAACATCATAAACCAGAAATTGAAATTAACAACTAAAAACCAAGTACAAAATCAAACAAAATATCAAAATAACTTTTCTTTTTTGTTAAACATATTAGACCTTGTGTCACATTTTAAATAAATCTGATTGATTTTTGTAATTAGTTGCTACATCAAAAAACTAATTTTACAATATTTACCCCCTCCCTCAAACCTTCTTGATATGAAATGTAGAATTGTTGATATCTGTTACAATTTTGTGTGATTAGTCCTAAAATATATTTGAAATTTATTACACTTGAACACATCTTTCTGTCCCAAATATGACATAATTATATACGTAAATTTAGTCCAAATTGTTCCAGAAATCCCTTTTGAGTAAACTAAATTCAGAGATGTTTTTGGTTATATTTCTATACAAGAAATTACTTACATACACATTTTATCATCGATAAATCTTGTTTATATGAATTTTGATTGAACTTAACACATTCTACTACGATAGTTATAATCTTATCTTAGAATTCTTACGGGTATCAAATAATTTACATTTCTTCATGTTTACAAACGCGTTTTATTAATTCCTAGTATTGTAAGTACAATGCATTTTTCTTAATTTATTGTCCAGTTAATATCTTTTCTTTCTTTTGTTTACACGTATTTAGGTATTATTTTTTACTAATGAGTTTTTAAGCATATTTGCTACATTCTGCTTTTAGTCCAATTATAGTGTCACATAGAAATTCATGTAAGTGAAAGAAGAACGACTTCATCTCTATTCGCAACCAACATTGCTTCCTCATTTCGAACAGAAATTGTTTTAGGTCTATTTAGAATGCAACACAGAGATATTGTATTCAGACATTTTCCGTTTGTGTCTAGGATGCTGACAAAATTCGATTCATAGCAGGTCAAGTAAATGCGATTATCTTGGTCGCATGAAAGTGCACCTAGTTTCCCAGGTAGCGTAAGTCTTGCCGAGATGTGTCCTCTTTGACCTAACATATACAGACTCTCATAATACTTATCTGTAAGCGCAAAGGACTTATTAGGAAGACAACAGAACTGGAATGGCCTTCTAAACTTAAAGGACTTTCCCTCTTCATCTTTGATGTCCTTTTCCTCAATAGAGTATTTCGCAAAAATCATTATCTTTTCTTTCGTAACCCAAATCAACTCAGAAGAGCGCGATGATAGGGCGTAAGCTCCTTTAAAAGTTCTTTCCAATTTCCAGTCCGGATAAGAATAAATATAGATATCTCCTGACTGTGTTTTGCATGCGAGATAGTCGTTGAAATAAGCAATGGTAACAATTTCCTGAACCGGATGGGAAAATACTTTGGTTTTTCCACGTGCATCGTTGACGACTACTGCAGTCTGGTTTTGTTCGTCTACGAGAGCGAATGAAGTTTTACTAATCCAAGTAACAGAAGAATAATTTCTAGGCTTTTCGCATGAAATTCCTGATAGGTCATATGTTTTCAAACATTTTGGAGAGATAGCTGTAGAACCTGCAGCATTTGTCTGTGACTCGTTTAAGATTTCCCTTTCCGGTGTGTTGTCACTGTTATTTTCTGAATACTCTGGGTCTGTTGACTCAGTGTTTTGTTTCTCGTGAGCAGTAAGAGACGTGTCAGAGTTCACTGTGGCTGATGTTGAAGCATTAGCATCATTGACAACTTCTTTCAAATTAAAGATTTTGTGAAGTTCTCTTTCGACATTGATTTCCAAACTTTGAAGAATAACCTGGTAATTCTGATCATCTTGATTTGAGCATTTTATTAATGATGATTTCATATCTTCCAGGAAGAAAACTACTTCCATATCACTTCTGTTTGACAAAATGTTTTCACAAAACGAGACTGATTCTTCTATCTGTAATTGGAGATTCAAATTTTCAGTAATGTAGACCTTGATTTTTTCATTCTCTTCACATGACTTTCTCTTGATTTGTTCCTCAATATTAAGACGATGTTTGTTTATTCTTAATTGAATTTCCTTAAAAGTTGAATCAACAATAGCAAGGAGGGAGGTTTCATTCGATGAGATCTCTTCCGATTTTGAAATAAGAGAGACTTTTGCTTGTTTAAGTTTTTCTTGTTTTGCTTTTGATTCCTTTAAACTTATCTCTATCTCTTCTTTTATAATGTGTCTTGCCTCTGCAAATGGCACATATTCATGATATCTATGTTCCATCAGAGCACATTCACTGCAGATTGGAACAGAACATTGCGGGCAAAAGAAACGTATCTTGTCGTGGTGTTTTTCGCATAGTATTTCATGGTTCTTCTCTTTCTTGTACTTTCCCGCCAAATAATCGTTAAGACTAATAACTGTATGGTACACAGTCTGTCTAGTGAAGAGATGTCTATGTCGCACACAGAAGGAACATAGCAAATCTAAGCATGTTACGCATTTGTGGGTAGCCTCCACCTCTTTTGAATGAAGGATGCAGAAGGAGCACAATCGTGTAGGCCGAGAAATTTTAGAGCAACATAATTTGACGATAATGTCCTTAAAGATAAAGTTTGTTTTCAAAGAAGACACTGATTCAGATGGTAATTGGACAGTTTCCCGGCATGTTGGACAAGTCAATTCTAATTTGTTAGACGACTTATCTAATAAGACTTTCAAGCAGCCTTCACAAAATGTGTGAAGACATGGCAAGCTTTTTGGTTCTGTAAATAGTTCGAAGCATATCACGCATGTCAAATAATCTTCTTTTAAACTTCTGGCCATAAAATCCATGTTTCTGCAAATAATAATTTATATTATTTAAAAAACAGTTTTATAATTCATTATCTATAATGTTTTTAACTAAATGAGGCTAGTTGGTGAAATATAACTCATCAAATCTATTGTTATATTTTGAATTATATGCTATTAAAACGTTACCTGTTATTAAGTGAAGAAAACTCCTGATATTAAACCTTTAGATTTTGAATATTTTCATATATCTTTATAGAAGGAACCCAGGTCGTCTCATGAAGTTTAATGCTTTTTAAAAATGTTTAAAATGGTCACAACTATTCAGAAACTCAAAAAAATAACATACAATTATTATAGAGATGTGATTATTGTTAAATGCATAAGTAAAATCAGTTTGTTAATCAACGAAACAAATTAAAGTAGTATTAAAATTATGAAGCTTGATTTAAGAGAATATCCTTAATGCTATTCAACATTATATGTTACCTATTTGCAGAGATTTCCACAGTCTTCAAGAATGGCAGCTAAATGACACAACACACTAGCATGTGTTTAGTTCTTTGCATTAACTCCAATTCATACAATACAATCTGATAAACTTTAAATGAAGCGACGCTATTCGTTCTTTAATAGTGGCATAAGGATCAATCTTTTTTTAATCTTT
Source organism: Magallana gigas (assembly GCF_963853765.1). Lineage (NCBI taxonomy): Eukaryota > Metazoa > Mollusca > Bivalvia > Ostreida > Ostreidae > Magallana > Magallana gigas. The sequence continues at coordinate 16,443,788 of NC_088859.1, read as the reverse complement.
CCAGTTAAATAAGTTTTGCAACTTCTAGTATTGCTGTCTGCAATTTATGTTTAATAAGGAACTATACCGCACATTCAGAATTTTAAAAAAAATCATCAGTAAGGTGTTGTACAAATGCATCAGTGTCAATTAAATACAAAGCAAACATTTCTGTAAACATCTCTCTACACACTGGGCATGGATTTTAAGCTAACCTTACCTAGTTGTTTTATTGCTAATATTCAAAGCAGTCTCTGGTTTTCTTTAAATCGGGATAGTCATAATTTCTCTGTTATGATCGACATTAACCTATAACACACGTTTATAAAAAGCACACGTACTGCCTATAGAAAATACAATAGGGAATAAATGTATGCAGTAAACAAGCTCATTTGCATTACTAGAGTTAGGCAATAAGTCAATGTAAACTGAACGATGAATTATCACTTTTTTGTAGCAGTCAATTTTTCGGAAGCGTTTGTAAATATGTAACAATTTTAACCATACAATACTTGACAAATAAAAATACATATAACATGCAATACTAATTAATACCGGTATGCGTTTTAAACTCATCTAGATTGTATCTTTACGCATTTAAATGCCATAGATTATCATCGTCTTCCAACAATTTAAACCTTGTGTATTAATATTATGAAGAACAAAAACAGTATGTTCTGAATAATACAAGCTGGGAACATACTGACAAATTTAGAAGTAAATTCCTTCCGTTGAAAAAATCAAGAACAAGTTTGAATTATTAGGTGCATTGCTGGTCATCTTATCGGTCCATGTACTAGAAACATTCCGGAATTGTTTATTATGTTCAGTTATAATCCTGATTTATATATACATAACCGGTTCAGAGATTATAGTAGTACTTCCGCTCCACGAGCACCATGCACAAATTCTCAGAACCACGTTCCTACAGTTGTTTTTATGACATAGAGACCCACAATGTATGTATTTTGTATTTCTTATACAACATATAGAGTTCTGAACTGTATATTTCTTATGCACTTTGACTTGTATGGAATTCCATTAAGGTATATTTTACTATTTAAATGGGTTATGTTTTTTTATAACTACGATATTTATTAAAGCCTTTACTAGATTTAAAATCAGGTAATATACATGAAGTTCATTGCATACTTGTTAACTTTCATGCATACGTTAACAAATTCATATCAAGAACTAGGATTCACTTTCTCGTGTTTTGTGATTAAAGCCAGGCTCCCACTACCCCCATCCTAAAGACTCCGATCTGATCCGGTACCATGCGTTTCATGCGGGAGGAAGGCGTACGCGACATGGACTTTTAGATGCAAAGGACACCCGTTTCCATGACTTCAGGAAAACTATGGGCGCGCGTACGAAGGAACTTGCATCTCACGGAATCGGTATGTCTGTCAAGCAAGCAGATCCGTTAAGAACAAAAGGACGAGCTTAAGAAGAAGAATTTCCCTGGATTGCATTTTTCAAAAAGCTACATAAATACAGTGTTTTACTATTATTGCCAGCTTTTTGGATTGCCGGACCTAGAAGAACACAGAAAATTGGAGATTTGTCAGTTGAAATGCTACGTTTTCGATGGCAAAACTTATACATGTATTGAATTTCATGAGTGAACATTAAATAAGTTTGCTGGGGGACTTCACCAGAGAAACATTCTTGCAAAATCCAACTTCTCTTAATCGGGAACGCCACGATATATATATATATATATATATATATATATATATATATATATATATATATATATATATATATATATATATATATATATATATATGCGCATCTCATATCTCTATGGTGGAGCAAGGTCCTTAAAATGCCACTACCAGGACCCGAAATCCGCTTTGGAATTCAACCTATGGGGGTCAACAAATTGGAACCCATTATCAAGACCATTTGTGCTGAGAAAGGGTTTGTTGGGAACTTTTTAAACCACTTAGGGAAACGCACTTGCGCAACGACCTTGTTTCAGTACGGTAAGTTGTATGATTCAAGTGATAAGAGTATCAAAATTATCTGTGTACTGTAATTTTTGTTGTATGTGTGTTATGTTTAATTTGCTTTTATTTGACTATGTTTTGAGGAACGGCAGATAATGGAAAGAAAAGGCCACCGAAGTTCCGCCGTAAGAACGTACTAGAGGCAATCTGAGCAGCAACTTGTTGAGGTGAGTCGTGCATTAGAGCCACCTCGGAAATCCCTTTGGCAGAATAGAAATGCCGGGAAGAAAAACGCAATAACAAAGGAGCCGGAAGATGCCAGAAAGAGAAACAGCGCGATTGTTCTTGTCTGAAAACGCTGGAAAGGAAAATGGGCAAATTCCTATGAGTGAGAAAATTATTCACCTGAAGAATTGTTCAGTACCAACCCAGGAGCCGGAAAATGACAAAGAAATAAACAACGCGATTCCAATGTCCGAAAAGTCTCCGGAAAGATAAATGTGCTAGGTCCAATAAATGAAAAAATTATTCGCTTGGATAACTGATCAGTATCAATGTTATTTTTGTAAAGAAATGGCTTATTGTTAAAGACTATTTGTAGTTTTTATTTCTGCACAAGAAATGTTAAGACTTCAAACTAGCCAAATTGAACTGCTATGATTATTTACTAGTTTTGTTGATAAAACTTTACCATTGATAGTTCGAATGTTTCATTTCCGTTTTGATGTTTAAATTTAAATTGAAATTAACATGATCTTGCTTCTTTAGCATAACTCCTCCTATATGATATATAAATTATCTCCACACTTTTGATGATAAGCGAAACACACCTTCATAAAGATTAAGGGAAAGTTATTGGTCATGGGATAAATGTTGTTTAGTAGCTGTCTGTGACTCATTTCGGAACATTGGATAGCATAGTCAAACTATTCATCATATAGAGGTATAAAGATTTGTACCAATGCTTGGCGTGTTTTCTATTGTTAAAAGTGTGGGTTATTCCGTACATACCCCACAATTTTTCAAACTCCGCCCAAAATGTTAGGAAAAAACAACAACTACCAAACTAAATATTTTTAATCAATCCGTACTGAAATAAATAAAAGCAAAAATACATTATTAATAAATGGAAATTGATATTTGAACGCAGTTTTTATTGCAAATTAATAGTGCAGAAATTAGGCGTTTCCTCAAGCTCATCCCCCGACGACGACGGGATTCCAGCTTCTGAAGCACCTGACTTTTCGTGCAGCATTTCCAAGCAGGGTCCTTTGTACTCTCTACTGATCTATGTCCAGTCCTTCTCATTATTTCTTGCTCCGGAATTCCCGCTTGGTACAGGGATGTAGCGCATGTACGCGTACCTGAATGGTTTGTGAAGAAGCCTGGAATGTTAGCTTCTGTGCACATGCTTTTTAAAAGGTTAGATAGTTTGTTAACTCCGAATGGTTGGGAACTGAATAGTACATTTCCATTCTCTTCGTTTTCTAGTAGTCGTAAATAAAACGTTCTAAACCTTTTTCTTTGACGCAATGGATGTAAACTTTATAGATCTCATATAAAAATTCTTTTGCAAAGGGGTGTTTCAATTCCTTGGCTGTAATATGTCGCAGATTAAAGCCTCCTGACAACATACAAAACAAAATTTATTATTCACCTTTGTTAAAAACACTCCTGCAGATCAGTTGACGAAATGATATAATATGATATCGGACTGTAAGATACTCTATAATATCAACAAGTGGTCACATAAAGCCTGGTTTGCTTCCTGTTATCTTATTGCTATAATTGCCATATTGTGAACAAACTATGTACCCAAATCAGAAAAAAATATCAATTTATTTCCTTATAATATTATCAACAAATCCCCCGATTAATTCAATATAAAACAAGTTCTGACTGACCACGTGTTACTATTTACTACAAAAAGTCGCAGACCATCATTCAATGTCATTGGTCAGTGCTATCATTTGTATTTGATATGCAAAATAGTATTCATTGCATTGAAATCTGACAGCCAATCGATGCGCAGTATTGTAATCGAAGTACAAAGTTTGAGCACGCACGGTCAAGCAAATCACACGCTGTTGGTGGAATGAAAGTTTGACTGACCATGCATGTATAGCTATTCATTTGAATACGTGATAACATTTATTGGTTAATGGTAGTGTAAATGCAAAAGAAGTATACATTACATGAAAGCAAATAAAAAGTAATATCATCAAGCTAACTGTTATATACGAAAGCCGAGAAGGATCATTCGAGATTCAAGATTCAAAATACGAGATTCGATATACGAGATTCAAGATTCGAAATTCGAGATTCAATATCTAAATTAACCAATCAAATCATGGATCTGAAACCTGTATCCTAGCAACATCAAACGGTTCTAAATAAAGATCATTCGTACATGCTCTTTCCTACAAATAAATGTCTTAATAGCTCTTATATACTGGTTATAAAATGGTTAAATTAATATTGATGAATTAACCCCACACAGTATAAACAATTAAATTAGTGATAACACTGTTGGCTTTGCGAATCTAAGTGATTTTGTTTACCCTGTATGTATTCCCCCCGAACAATTTTAACCCGAAGTGTATCCCCCCACCCCCCAACTGTGTAAAAATCGGCTCGCGAAGAAAGATGTTTAATCTAAATAATTAAAACTGAGTGTGGTTTTAGGCTATGAAACGACACTCAATGAAATAATCGACATGTCAAAATATAGGTTATGATATAGATTTAAACCATAGAAGATATAATGATTTACAACCTCAACGACAACAATCCAGATAAGAATAGTGTATTGCAGGGTATGGCAATGCCATTGTCGATATGAGAGAGAGAGAGAGAGAGAGAGAGAGAGAGAGAGAGAGAGAGAGAGAGAGAGAGAGAGAGAGAGAGAGGGAGAGGGTGTGTTTTGTAGTGTCAAATTCAATTTTGATTTAGAATTTGAAATTGATTTCAATTGATACAGGAATATATAGACAATAATTAAACCTCTAAAAGGAGAAAAGAGAGGAGGTAGCTAGGGTAGGGCAGACCAACTAGCAAGCTTTAATTTTAACGGTGTTAGCGCACCTGTGATTTACATCGACTCTCTCTCTCTCTCTCTCTCTCTCTCTCTCTCTCTCTCTCTCTCTCTCTCTCTCTCTCTCTCTCTCTCATCACCAAGCATGCATTCCTTTTCCGTGAGGGGGTTTGGGGTATTTGTGATGTCTTACATTAGCTAGCGAAAATGATAAAAAAAAACATGAAATTTTCTTTAAATCGTGTGCGGATGTTGTACTCAATAATCTGTTTTCAGTATACACATTTCAAGGGGGGGGGGGTGCTATATAGTCTTAATAAATTTGTCAGTTATTCTCTCCCCACTTTGTTTTCTCTTCGTTTTCCAGGTTTTTTTTATTTGGCTCGGCAAATTAATATAAAACTTTCTGTGTAGCTCCATAACGATGCACTGTAGATAAATTATGAGTAGTTTTACTTTCAATAAACAGGTACATATCCGTACTTGATTTTTAATTTGACTCTTTAAATCGGATTTATTATTCCAATAAATATAGGATAAGAAAGAGAAGACGGGACTCTTTTGCGCACATCCTACTGTACCATTCATTCAACACAGGTATTTCCAATTACACTGTACATAGCTTCTATCATGGATTTTGATCCGTGCGATAGTTAAAAACAATTTTCAAAGCATTCAATGTAATTCAACCGATCATTTTTGAAATTTAATTTTCTGGATCCCCGCCTGATACGTCCGCCTTCTTGTATATTAGAATTACATGTACGTTGACCATATGTACACATTACCTTAATCGGCTATGTTATGTGATGATAACATTTTTTATCAATGTTTTTGCAGGATAGGTAACAAATAACAGCCTATTTGTTGGTTTTTGCACTGATTATTTGAGATAATTTGCCGCCATCTTTTATGCATTCCACACACTACTCACAGTTTCTTTATTTGGTGTTCTGTGTGTATGGCGACAAATTGGTAAATTTGCACCACTCGCCCCTTGTAGCTTCACCCTGATTACATTTTATCTGGCTAAGTGTAATATAGTAGTTTATTAAATACACATATCTTTGTTTGCAGTGCTTATTTACATCTTTAGAGATTTACTTACAAACAAAGTAAACATTTGTATGATTAATATGTAATTATTGTCAATGTTGGTGCACATTCAATTTTTTTTTAAAGTTTTACTGTTCTCTGCACAAGAAATCGGCAATGTGAACAAATTGGCACCCTATCATCCCTACCTTTAATTGTAGAGAGTAGGTATCCTTCTATATTGAAAACAATTCCAAAAGTAAGACTCATAATAAGTTGTTTACTGAGGAAAAGGACAAAAAATGTATTAATAATTCCGTATGATGTGATAATATCTCAATGATTTGTTTATCATCATAGTACTAGTGTATGACTGTATACATACATAAAAACGATAAGTAATGCTTATATTTACTGGTGAAACCGGACTGATTATTTATAATTAGATTATTTAGATACATGTACTAATCTTCATGCGCGTATCTTTCTTAGATTCCTTGGATTGGGTATATTAAATATTTCAAAGTAAAATCAAATTAATAAAGTTTTTGGGTAAAGATGTAGCCAGTGATGTTAATTAAAATGCATTTTACAAAACGAAGCCTGTTTTGCTCGATTATTACCACAAGTATATATTTTGATAATTGCGTAAATGAGAGAGAGATAGAGAGAGAGAGAATTGTAAAATAGGGAAAACCATTACCTTTATATGTCTTGTTGGCCCTCCCGGAAAATTTGATAAACTTTCCCTCCTAATCAGTCCCCAGCTCAAACTGATCCACCGAGAGTTGCCTGTGTTCGTCCTCTGCATGCAGTCCAAATAACTTACAATTATAGAAGAACACGATGTTAACTATAGCCTTTGCTGTCTGGATGCCTAGTAGACCCAACTCCCACAACTTGTTTTCTGTTTCAATGCTAATTGGCTCTGCATGTTTTACATGTGATCGAACACCCTCGGTCGTCAGTTGTGCCATTCGTGCACTCAATTGTTTACGAAATTCGTAAAAACCAGATTTTTTTTTCGTCCAAAAAATTGCGATGGTTTCTATTTTCACGCATGTAATGGAGTAGGCCAACAGTAATTATGTATGAAGAACGAGGGGGTAGGGTGGTCTATCCTTTTTTCGTGCTTCAATTACAAATTTACCCAGTAATGAGTTGATGTTTTCGGTATCAAAAAGTGCGAGTTCAGGAATGACTGTTCCTTTGGTCGCCATTCTCTCTTTTCTCCACTCCATAAATACGGAACAGGACAATTTGGTGTTTTTTCTCGTATTCTTGCTCTCTGTAGAGATAATAAGATTTGATACGTCAGGGTCCTCTACGAAAGCAACCTGGCTATTTCCATTTGTTCGCATTGGAAGTTGTCCTCTAGCATGTTCATCACGTTAGTGGCTTGGGACAAGGCAATGTCGTCAATGGTTTCGTCTTTTCCGTTCCGTTTCCATATTCTCACTCATGTGTCCAAATAAATTGAGAAACACGTGCAAGTAGAAAAACGGGTATCATGTATAAAGTTTTTATATGGAAAAAATCACGTGATAAGAACGCGTTTGAATGATAAACTTGTTTTGTGGACAGGGTGAATAGGGCTAGCCATTCGGATAAGTCGTTTGTCATTTATTGTTTCGCGCCACATATTTCTAGAAATATTTTTGTTCGCTTATGTTTCATTGATTATCTTAAATATAGAAATCTATTGTATTGTATATTAAACGTGTTTACAACCAAATTAAAAGAACAAATAGTGTTATAGATACAAGGTAGCAAATAGGATGTTTAAAAGAGTAACTACCACCATCAACTGAATTTACACCGTAATTACTAGTAATTCTCTGAACAGAGGCATTGCACAGATACATGTATGAGTTCTAGAAAATTAAATTGCATTTATGTAGATTCTTTGAAGCAAATACCGGTACTGGAAGTCAGAAAATGATTAAATGTGAAATAATAAATATAACAACGAATCGCCAAAATATTTATATGATTTTTTTAATGATTGTATAAGACAAAATAACGTTTATCTTTTAATGTGGATAGAAAGTTATACAATAGTAATACATGAAATACACAGTGCATTGTAAAGTCACCAAAATTGGTACCATTCTGTATATAGGCAAGTGTGCACCAAATAACTACATGTTTTACAATATATAATGATGTTAGTAAACAATGGTACAAGTAACTTACCCCGTATAATATTGTTGATTATGTGCAGATACCCGATGGGCGTGGTCATAACGACACTCGGGAGCTACGCTCCCTCGTGTCATTATGACCACGCCCATCGGGTATATGCACATAATCAACAATATTATATGGGGTAACAACTACATAGAGTTTAAAACAACATTTCGAGGAGGTTATTTTGCAATATTTACGAAAAGTCGTTCCTTTTTTCCTGAATAAATTAATAAAATCAAATTTATAGCTTAATTAAACGAATTACAGAGATTCCCATTTTTACTTAGATTATCGTATCGTGCATACAGTACACTTTGAGTAGATAGTTTGAAACTTCAAACTCAAACAGTCTGAGATGCTCTTTGTAAAAGTTCATGCAGATAGAGAAATAAAATAATCAGCTACATGTACAAATGTACTTATCTAGTCTTGCAGTGTGCTTGCTAAAATGTGTGCAACATGAAGCTCTCATTTTAATGCTTAGCAAAAACAGCGAATGCAAAATTTACGTATGCAACGAGTTTCTGAAGAAAAAAAAATCAGCAAAAAAGAAATAAGGCTTATTATAAGGGTACATGACTTCAGATACTCGGTTAATTTTAATTATGGCAGCCATTGTTCTAATCGGTTTGATGACTTTCTATGGCAATTTAACATGATTTTAATTTTTTTTTATAAGGACCCTACATTATTCGTATTTTTTAAAGACTCTTGGTATATGATAAGATATTGATATGAAGTAATGTTCTGATCGAGTCGAACCTGAGTTTTCTCAAGATAATAAGACTGTTTTGCACCAATCTAGCTGTATGAAGAATATGGCTCCAAATGACGTTGGTAAAATTAAAATGTCTGATGTGTTTCAAGCCTGCCTGCAAGACCCCCTAACTGATATATGATGTCCCAGAGTTAGATGGACTGCAATAGGTTTAAAAGGTAATCAGCTACTGATCTTCAAATTGTGCGGTCGGTACTCGCTTGGCCTTTTACATTATTTTCTTTAATACACATTTTTAAAATTCATTAAATGACCAAATACTGTACAATTTGAAATTTACAAAAGATGATTTCATATTAAACATGATGAACGTTCATCCATATGGATACATTAAGGTGTCCAATACCACTTTGAAACTTATTTTTTTTATAAGACAAATAAAAATAGCTCTATAGGTTTTCATTTAATCAAAGCGGACTAATATGAGTGTATGTTATTGTAAGCATAAGCATTATTATATATAAGATTGTCTCGATAAAAACACAAAAATTGCAAAGTACATCCATTAAAATCAATCAAAATCAACGACCTCTGTATGATGATATAGTGTAACTACAAATATATTGATAACCGCTATTTCATGATATTCTACTGTTTAAATTTATTTTCATTGTAAATAAAGGATAGAATTGTCTTAATTAAAAATTGGCAGATTTAAATTGATTTTGCTATTGATATGCGAGTCACAAACTTCATCAAGAATCAAATTAATCTGGTAAAAAAAAGTCTATGAAAATGCACAATAAAAATCATATGGTTAGGTCTAACTTTAAGACTATGAAAAAACTTAGAAAAGCTCAATAATAACGACAGATTTTCTGTTTGCAATCAACATTTGCGAGTTGTTATCTCCATTAACGGATAGACTTCTAGGGTTTTGTACAATGGAACCTATATTTATGGAACGCAATGTCTTCCCAGATAGATCGAAAACAACAACGATATTTTTCATTTCGACGCATGCATAAATATTATTGCTCGAATCTGATGAAATAGCACCTGGAGGTGAACCATCATAAGTGCAATATTTTCTACGGTCCACTTGTCCTGATCTGCTGATGATGAATACGCAATTCATTTTCCAATCCGAAATTGCAAACTTTCCGTTTGACAAAACATGTCCAAATTTAGGCTTTCTCAAAAGTGGCCCATCGTTGAAATCCCAAACACGAATTTGTTTGACTTCTTGCTTTTCTAATACACATATGAAATCGTTGTTGATCATCCAACATGGTTTACTTGATGTTGCATTCGATGTCAACATCGTCAAAGCCTGCGGAAAAGTTTTTAATATTGTTAAGGAACTACTGAGAATATGTAAATTGTTTTGTGTTGTTCTACAAACCATTCCTTCCTTTAAAGAACTTATTTCCGTGCAGTTGGATATAACTACCGACTTAACTTCCGAGTATATTTTTGAGATGATGTTTAACGTTTCCTTTTTTTGATCGACAATTGCAATTCTATCTCCGTCTACCCAAGCCACACTGCTGAAAATTGAATTGCAGTCATTTGTATTTTCATTTAATTGAATCGCATGTGTTAGATGGGGCCATGTTTTATTAACATATCCTTTTTTCTCCTGGGACTTTGTAGAAATTTTATTGACATTTTCTTGGGAATCCCTGTTATATTTAATCAATTGAAAAATAGATTTCTTCTTACAAAAATGAAAAACGGGCAAATCAATGTTTTCTATTATGCAGTTTTCAAAATTATTCTGCGTTTGCAGAATTGATAAACGCTCTTTCATCTCTTTTGTCATAGAAAGAATCTCCATATCGCTTCCACGTCTCAAAATGCTATTGCAAAAGAAAAAGGTATTATCAAGCATTTTTTTATTTGCTTCGATAGCGTCCATTTTTTGGTGAAGGTCGATTTCTGTTGATTTTACCAATTCATCAAATTCAATTTCAACTAAGGATTTTGAATTCATAATTTCCCTTAAGATGGTATTCATTTCTATTTCTAATGTCTCTTTGAAATGTTTTTTACCTGTTTCTACTTTATTCAATTCAGAAACAATTGTTTTCATCCCAATATCAGTATCTGTTAGTTTTCTTCTCAAAGAGGTCATGAGAGAGTCAAGCTTCTCATCCAAGTGCTTTCTTGCATCTGATGGAGCCAGGCACTTGTGGTTCTGGTGACCGAGAACAATGCAGTCTCGGCACACTGGAACGTCACAAGTTTCACAAAAGAATCGTAATTCTTCTGATTCGTGTTTTCCACAAGGAATTTTTTGCTGTGCACGAATTTCATCGTTATATTTTCCAGCTGACACATCAGCAAGGGGAACAACTCGATGTTGAAATGTTAATGTTGTTGATCTATGGCGGTGTTCCGCGCATTCGGGACAAAGAAAATCTTCACAAGTTAAACATTTTGCGGTTGCCTCAAAGTCTTCGCCGTTTAAACGACAAAATGAACATTTTTTCGACGTTATTGTGGTCGATGAGACAAATTCAACAAGGTTCTTTAAACAGAAGTTGGTTTTCATTCGACCAACACCTCCTTCAGGAAGATGAAACGTTTCTCTACATTCCGGACAAGGATGTTCTGCCTTACTGTTATTCTCCTTCGTGTAATTATCAATACAATCTGCACAAAACGAATGCAGACACGGAAGAGTTTTGGGGTCATTGTAGACTTCCAAACAAATGGAGCAAGTCAGAAAATCCATTTCTATACTGGATGACAATGAGGCCATTTCTTCATTTAATCTAAAAAGGAAATACTATTCCTATCAAAATTAACAAATAAGAAATGACATTGAAACATGTTTTTATACTATAACGTTGTTATTTTTTTTATCAGGAACATTTTGACAAACCATGCATGTAATTCGACACCCCCCCCCCAGTGAACAAAAAATCTTATCATAAGTGGCTTTGCATTTATATATATATATATATATATATATATATATATATATATATATATATATATATATATATATATATATATATATATATATGTGTGTGTGTGTGTGTGTGTGTGTGTTTCAGTATCTTATTTTAATCCTTTAAAAGTAATATCTTGATAACTGTACATGTACATACAGAGTTTTTGCGGAAGTACATAGCATTATGGGTTATGAATTGACTAGACAAGAACAATGTATGTTTTATGACTTTGCTAGTAATACGAAAACAGATAATGCTTCACTGCATGTTTTTTGAAACTGAATAAATATAAATCCTCTGTGGCATTTATTAATAGGAAAATTAATATTTATATTATGATTAAAATGTTAATTAAAATAAACACGTAAGAATCGACACTGTTCCATAATTTAAAAGTATCCATATTACACCAGTGTGTGTTATATATATATATATATATATATATATATATATATATATATATATATATATATATATATATATATATATATATATACATATATATATATATACATACATATATATATATATATATATATATATATATATATATATATATATATATATATATATATATATATATACACACACACACATGGTGTTGTTGGCCTGAAACCTGATGTCGAACACATTGCATAAATCTTTCGACAATCGTGCTATTAAAAAAATGCAAAATAATCAAGAAAACAGGAAAATGGCGACGTAGTGTGCAGATACATCAACTCATCGTTAATAATTTTGCACAAGGGTTTTACCTGTTTCCAGTGTTAGCTTATGGAGAACTAGCTATCATATACCTTTGTGTGAATAACATCAATGCAATATATCTATCATCAGTGATAAAATGATCTTTTTAATTTATGATATCAGTATACTTACTTTCTGACGCTTAACGCACCTGAATAATGACAACATGTCATCCTATGGAAACCTCAAGGAGATGTAAATCTTGGTCATTTAGTTGTTGTCATCCTGCTTGCACAATACGTTTTAAATAACATTTTTACTAACACTGTCATATAGCATTTATATATATATATATATATATATATATATATATATATATATATATATATATATATATATATATATATATATATATATATATATTATCTTATCAGTTTTCAGTTTCAGAAAATGCATGTTTGCATTGTAGTTGTAGCTGATAAAGGACAATGAAAGGGTTAACTAAACAAGACTTTACTTTAATGCTGATTCAAAACTGTGTATAGCTACATGTATTTTGCAAATTGTTCTATGTTTTTCACGATACTATTTATTACTTCTATTTAGAGAGTCACTTGACTTTATCTATACGAGTTTAACAGGTGAAGAACTAAATAATATCTATAAGTACATGTCTACAATGATCTTACAGCTTTGTTACCCGGTTCAGATTTGACATAATTATGTCAATTTCTTTCTTACAAAGGGTTATTCTATAAAATAACTTATCTTTGTTATTCAATAAAATTATATCATAATTTGAAATCCTTTTTGATTTATATTTTCGATTTGCAGAATGACTAATATGTTCCATTTCTATTTATTCAAATTTGTTACATGGTTTGTTGTGCATACTGTAAATTACCAAGATTCATTTATGCAATGATACCTTGTCAGTTACATCATCTAAGAAATACGTAGAAGACTAATTCAATAAATTTGTTTGCAACTTGTGAAGTCAAGAATCCAATGCTTTTTTCTAAATGTGTTTATATTTTTTCCAAAATCACGATTCAATGTAATCAATCCATGAAATTTTGAAATACACTTTTTAACAACATCACAGTCCTATTATGTTATATTTCTCTTAGGCATTTACATTCTAGATCATTCATAATGTCCGATAGGGGTGGATGTGAATGTTTTATATAAACTGTTTGACTTGTGCAGTGAAAATCATGTAGTATATTCAGATTACATGTATTCATTAGCCTGAAACTTGACAGGACTTTATCCTTTAGATGACCTACATTTACTAATCTATTGACACTTACTTTGTACTTTACCCATTTCCGATAAGATACAAAATCATAAACAGAATCTGACAATTTTGATTAAAGAGCTGATGAGACCATAAGGCTCCAAACAACTTAAGTTTTTACTGACAATCAAAAACGGGGTTGATTATCTCTATCTAATACTTGTAGTTCTCGTCTAACCACCTCATTAGTGGGTCCTTGTTTTTAAGAAGGGGGAGGGGGTCTTGGATGTCAAATGTCTAATTTCAACAACTTTCTACTTACTATATAAATTGCATTTTTTTACGCTATGGACCTTGGCACACCTATCCCTTAATATCATGGAATAGGTATTATTTTTGTTCAGCCATTCAACCAAAAATGCGTATCAAACATATTTCGATGTATTAGAAATTGTCTCTTTTTTCAGTTTGGACTGAGTTTGAATTACAATGACAATGGCAGTTTACCAGATCAGATCCATGAATCGTGATTCAACGTAGAAACCCGATGTTTTCTTTAAGTAGACACCTGTCTACGCAATGACAGTAAACGGTAGTAACATTTTTATTTAATTTTCGGTCGGGTTCGGTATTTTTGTACTACTCATAAATATATTAACTTTCGGAAACTTACAATTTTCTCCATGAAATAAAATCTAATTATATCATCAAAATTAATAACTACGAATATAGCCCATAAATATTATATATAGATCGCAACGTGTTACGGGGTTCAGACTTTTATACTATTACGCATGCGTATTTACAATAAATAAAACACATATAGAGATCGAAAAAAATCTCCTGGAAAGGTCTGTTTATAGAAATATATTTCCATTCAGTGTATATTTCCCCTTATGTTTGTATTGGAAATCTGCGACGTTCAATTTTCTGTGAATACACTTTGCTAATCACAGAGACATACGTCTTCACGTGTATATATTTTTAAGAGTAAATGAAACTTTCATTCTTACATGACCAATTTGATATGTACTTTTGAAAAACAATCATTAATATATATCTACTCTTTAATAAAAAAGATTTTTCTCCACAAAGTATCTGGCATTATATTATATTTTTTGTCGCGGAAGCTAACTAAATAACATGTTAGTATGGCTGTTCCATGTATGTTTCATATCCCTGACTAAGAGTGCAAATACTAGTAATGGCTTTATAGCAGCGATACACAATATTTCATACAAATAGATATCAGTATGAAAATATAAATATAAGCATTACACGCGGTATTCGATTTGTCTGCACCGCGTGGTGTGTCATAGGACCAACGACTATAAAAAAAATACCTTTTCTACTTCTCCAATGTAATAATTGTTCAAAGTTTTATGATAACCAGAATTATCATTTTGTAAGCATGTATTTTGCGTATTTATCACAGGAGTTGCTCCAGCCAAAATTCATTTTGTAAGTGAGGCCCCTTGAGGGGTTATTTGGCGTCCTTATGTCTGTTCATTTTGAAATGAACTGAAATTTGTAAACCATTTATAAATCATCGAGAAAGTGATGATGTGTTCCGTTGTGAAAAGATTATTTCGGTTTATACGACCCTTAGATTTCTGGAAGATCATATTTACATTCATTAGGTATGTGAAATGGATTTTTATGTACTTTAACTGTCGTCACAAACAACGTTATTTATTATTTCTAATGATACAATGGGTAAATCTGAAGTTAAACAAACATGTGTTTTCGGCTATACTGTCTCTTTAACAGTGTAATAGTAATCGGTTTTTTGTTTAGAAATCTATAAAAATACTTTGTCTAACAGTTTTCAAAACAAAACAATTCAACCTGAAATTAAACATATTAAATGTCTATTGCATAGTTTCTTCTAGTTTGTGATATATAAGGAAAAAACATATCATTTACGATAAATTTATCATTGTGAAATACAATACCATTATGTTTATAACTTGATTTAATTTTAAGATTACTGTCTAATTTCAAAGGAAATTAAATAGAGTTAACATTCCATAATTCAACCATGAAACTTTTTTCAAATCAAAAATCACTTAAGCTCAATCTCAACAATGGATTTTCCATTTGTAATCAAAGCCTTTTGATTTCTTAAGGCAATACTTCTTGGGTTTGGTGCAATTGCTCCTAATTGAACTGAATGTAATGTTTCTCCACTCTGTGCAAAAATCACCACAACGCTTTTTTGAAAGTCACACACATAAAGATTACACTTAGAATCTGAAGAAATGGATCCAGGATTAGAATTAGAGTCAAAATATTTCCTTCTTAAAACACACCCTGTTTTTCTTATAAGAAATACACAGCCTACATCCCAATCCGATACAGCAAACATTCCATCCAGTAGCATGTGACCAAACATGGGATTATGTAAGTTGGAATCTGTGTTTGGATCGTATATAGCGATTTCTTTGACGTCATTGCTTCTTAATGTGCATATTTTCTTCAAGCCAGAAACCCAACATACATCAAGAGTTTGAGGATGACATGTCATTAGTGTTAAAACTGAAGAAAAACTTTCTCTTAGTTCTAATGAACGGTTGAAAACTTGCATTGTGTTTCCATCTGATCTGCATGCTACCCCATCTTTGAAGGAGGTAACCACTAAACAATTTTTGATGAATACCATCGTGGTCACGCTTTTTCCTCTAGAAATGAGTTTAAGCTTTTGATTTCCTTTGTCAACAACAGCTATCGTATTTTCATCCACCCAAGCCACACTCGTGTAACATGGCTTTTTGGTTTCATGTTGATCGTGAAAGTCTTCAACGCCTATTTCATCTCTTTTATCCTCTTTATGTTCCTTTCCGACAACAGCATTGCTATGCGATTTTGGTTTGCTCGGTTCTTTATCTTTTGTACTTATTATCATTTTAAAGATGGTTCCCTCGTTGCAAAACTGTATATCTGGCAAAACTACTCCCTTTATATCGGATATTTCTATATCATTTGAATATTGTAATTTTGATAAACGTCCCTTCATTTCTGTTTTCATTGAAAGAACTTCAATATCGCTTCCGCATCTGAAAATATTACTGCAAACTGAATAAGTTTCGTTAAGTAGCTTTCTTTCCGATTCGATAGATGCCTCTTGTTGATGTAAAATATCTTGCTTTGATTTCACAAACTGGTCAAATTCTTTTTCCACTGCCTTTTTTGAATCAGTTATCTTTTTAACTAAGGCACTCGTATGCCTTTCCAAATTTTCTTTAACTTTTTTCTTTTCTGTTTCAATTTTCTTCTGAGAGGTAACAACCTTTTCTTTCGCGTCTGTGAGTGTTTTTATTTTTTGGTTTAACAAATCCATCAGAGAGTTCAGATTTTCATCCATATGTTTCCTTGCATCTGTGGGGGCCAGACACTTGTGGTTCTGGTGACCAAGAACAATACAATCTCGACAAACTGGAACGTCACAAGTTTCACAAAAGAATCGCAGATCTTCTCCCTCATGTTTCGAACAAGGGATTTGCTGTTTTGAACGAATCTCCTTGTTATGCTTCCCAGCTGTCACCTCGGCAAGGGAAACAACTCGGTGATTTAAGGTTAATGTCGTTGATCTGTGTCGATGGTCCCCGCATTCTGGACAGAGCAAATCATTACATGTAAGACACAGATATGTGGCATCAATGTTTTCACCTTTTATACGGCAAAATGAGCATATCTTTTTGACTTCCTTTGTTGACGTGACAAAGTCAATCAGATTTTTTAAGCAGAAGTTTGTTTTTAAATCGTTTGCGCCCTCTGTAGGAAGTTGAAACACTTCTCTACAAATTGGACATGGAATACTGTTTTTACCAGCTTTCTCTTGTCGTAGGTTATTGATGCAGTCTTTGCAAAAGGAATGCAGGCATGGGAGTGTTTTGGGATCCTTATAAATTTCAAAACAAATGGAGCAAGTCAGAAATTCCTCTGTTATTGTCGATGTTACAGACGCCATTATTTTTTGTTCTGCAAATACATGTTAAAATTTTAAATATATCATAATAAAGAATATTTCATGTAAGTGCATTTTAATTTGAGTTATGTTTTATCCGTTCACTAATTGTTCTTCAAAGGACTGTGGTATCGTTTAATATTACATCTTATTATCAACATGCTCATTTTGTATTCGATCCCTTTTTTATATTCGTCCTTTGCTGTGATATTCATATCGTTTAACAACATTTAAACGTATGATAAACAATCATGAAAAATAATTTGAGCTTCTTGATTAGTTTTTATACTAACATTTCAAATAATATATTATATTAGCTAATTCTTAAAAGGATCGGAATTTCATTAAAAAAAACCTATATAGTGTGCTTTTATTTACGCCAATTTTTGCAAGAAATAAACTTAAAAATATAACACAGATATTTAAAAAAGAATATTTACATCTACCGAGTATGATTCTCTCCATCTGTTACGCAAAGTTATTGTTAATTCAAAGCATTATAAAAACTGACAGGACTGATATGTACACACCCCGTTTATCAATTAATTGAAACCTACAGCGACTGGTACTGACAGGATTGAACTCTACACGCCCCGTTTATCCCATTTATCGATTGGTTGAAACCTGCAGTGACCTAAGAAAAATCAGGGACTGCAAGAAATAATCATAATGATGTCAGACTCAAATTGGAGACAATTTAACTGTTTCTTTTAGCTGACGTAATGATGTACATTAACATTAATTAGGTATTCAACTTTCTTTTTACAATCAAGTTATTAGTTTGTTAAGAGAAAGATGTAAATATAAACAATAAAATGTTTTCTTCGATGATTCAGGGGGGTTATGAAGATAGCGAACTTGTCCGACAAAAATATTAATGTAATTTTTTCTGCAAGTCGCCATCATCATGTCCTGCCTGAATCACCAACGAAAGCATTTATGTTTAAGTGTACTCGAGTGGCCTAACCAATTCAAATGTCTCTTAAGTTGTATTTTAGTTTTCATGAATTTTCTTTCTCGATTTTTGACGATGTCACTGCAAAAATATTATTACATGGTCTATTAAAGTACAATTATTTAATAATATCTCCGATTTCGTCACCATGTTTTGCACATCGATCCTTATATTTCTCAACTTTGGGCCATATATCGATTAGGTAAACAAGTGGTATTCTATTTCATTCATATTCTCTTACTTTATTCCTTTGACGCAATCATATATACAGGTTATACTTGTAAGTGATGTCTTTAATTGGAATCATAAAAACTTCACAAAAATAGAATAGGGAAATTCAGCAGTTTTACTGACTTTATCAGTACAAACTTCCTGTTTTAATCAAAAACAGCATATTGGGGTACCATTTAGGGATATAAAAGTAGGAAGACATACACCATGTGTGACGCACGCCAAAAGTATATTAAATTTTAAAGGTTAATACCGACTAGATTTAGATGTCAGGAGTTTAATTGGGTATATAGCGCACGGCGAATACATACCTGCATACACCCTTCATGTCACGTATCCGACATGGATTCTTTGTTTGTAAACAAAGAAATACTGGCATCATCGACGTACGGGTTATCTTTTGGATATTGGGTCAAATGATATGTATGATCAATGTATACACATTACATTGATCATATATATTGCTCTTGAAATGCCATACATAACATACAGACTTAACATCTTATACCACAATCAAAACTTTACTCTGTTTTTTTAAATAAGATAACGTTTCGCTCATAAGATACTTTTGAAATGACACAATTCCTCTAACTGAAACATCGAACAAGTAAATGACATTACCTGAGAGCATTTCAAGTAATATACTCCATGGTAACTTTTGTTTTCAAATGATCTGTACTGCTTTGGCGCTAATCTCAGTGAACTTTATACTATGGAAGCCTTTAGGGGACAATTTTATAAAATAACGTTGTATTTGTTTTACATATAAGCACTTTACATGTATATTGATTTCATATATATATATATATATATATATATATATATATATATATATATTGCAAACCATTTTTTATTTGATCTTTTCACAATTTAAAAACTACGGTTTTCAGATTTTAAAGATTATATCGCGCCCAATTAACATTTGAGATACAGTTTAACGACAGAATATGATTTTTTTTATTGGATATGTACTAATTTCTGTGAAACCTTATTTTTCGATTCTTAACTATACTTTTCGCACAAAACTATTATTTATATGTTTATTTATAACTATGTTTATTTACAAACAGAGAATCACATATTTACAAACGTAAAGTACAGTTTATAAGCATTAGACAAAGTTTATCAGATCCAGATCCATTAACTATAGTTAACACTTTGAAAACTATAGTTAATACTGTATTTTCAACCTATTTTAGCAAATGTCTGTGAATCTGTCGTGTCATTTTTTAATAGCTATAGTGTATAGTCTGCAAAGTCCTGAGCCCCATATTTAGAAGCGACAGTGTTTTTAATTTACTGTGACGATTTTCTGGAAAAAAGCCATTATTTTCAGGAAATTGTTTATGCGTTGCATGCATCAGAAATAAGTTTAGTTCCAAATGATAAACGAACGAGTCTCCCAAACGAGATTTTCACTGGTGACCTTCAGATATCCAAAGTGTAGGTCATTTGCGGTGATATTCATATCGTTTAACGACATTTAAACGTATGATAAACAATCATGAAAAATAATCTAAGCTTCTTGATATATTTTTATATTAACGAATCATCACATTGTACATAAACATGTGCTTGTTGATGGTCTTGCCAGTAAACTGATAATAGGTATACTCTGTCCCGAGATTTTGCTTCCACCACTTTTCGCTTCATATTTCGATATTCATAATACCTTTGTGCTCAAACTACCTTCATTCACTAAAATGGAAAATGTCCAGATTATCTGCTTTGAAACACCCCTTCCCTTCTTGTGTATCAGAAACTTAGTATTAAAATTCATTTGCATCAACCTCAACAATGAAGTGTCTACTTGCAATTAAAGCCTTCTTGTCGTTATTTATAGCAATATATTTTAAAATACTTCTGGGATTTGATGCAATTCCTCCGATTTTAATTGCCCGTAACGTGTCTCTGTTTAACGTAAAAACCACCACAAGGCTCCTGTGGAATTCACAAACATACAATGTAAAGATTTTTGTTAGACTCAGAGGAAATTGAGACAGGTTTAAAATCAATGGGTTTTCTTCTTTCAATATATCCTGATTTTCTTATGATAAAAACACAGCGCTTCTCCCTATCAGAAACTGCAAACATTTCATTTAGAAGTACATGACCGTACATTGGAACACCTAAACCCGATTGTGCGTGTTGAAAGTGAATTGCTATTTCCTCTCAATCGACAGATATATGTTAACCCGTCATTCCAGAAGACATCTGTGGACTGGGAATAGGATTTATATAATAACTATAGCATCAATACTGCCAGGCTATGTACAAATCTCACGGTTACATCGCCGATTTGACCCATTCACCAACATTATATTTTCGCTAGTTACTAGTATCTACTAGCTATCTTTCTTAATCAAAATAAAATCAGACACTTATTCTTTGATTTGCCAAAGTATAGATATTATTTGACGTAATGTATTTTTTTAAATGAAAAAAAAATTGAGTCACATATTCTAAAAAGGTTTATTGCCTAATACAGTACGCCAAAACGATGTTTACCCTTTTCCGACACATGTATCACCTCTGCGAATGTTATTGTCATCTAAATATAGAGCATGTGGTTTTGTTTTACCCTGTTTCAGTTTTGCAGTAAAATCATGCCTCGTGTTTACAGTCTATTTCCTGGAATCTAGGTACGTACTAGTCAAATATAAAATCTAAACGTTTATTGATTTTAAAATTTATCTTCATTCATTGGTGGAGTTCTAGAAATAAATGTGACAATTGAAAATATAGGTTTTTTTCTGCTGTTGCAACAATTAACATGCTAAGTACCGATCCCCCTTAAGGTCAGACGACACGTTCCTCAATTTTAGATAACTTTTTCCAGGAATTTGTTAATGGTTTACTACTACTTTGACAAGCTTTCTTGCAAAAAATTAGGGTACCTTACCAGGCATTTCTGCAAAATACTAGAGTATGCAATTTCCTTTATAATCTTCTTGAAAATACACTTGAATTGCTGATATAAAATAAATACATCTACAGCACAGCAAAATTCACTAAACTAGAACTATATCTCCGCCGGGGCGGGGCTTTGAACTCACGACCTCTAGAACCTATACGCTTTTGGCAGAGAGCGGCCACGGTTCTAACCACTCGACCAAGTACACATATAACCATGTTGAAGTAATTTTTGATCATTTTTAAAGTAATTATAAAATTAATAATTTTTATTGGAACTCTTTATTACGAGGAGATACAAAAAAGATTCTCGAGGAACGTGTCGTCTGACCTTAAGGATTAATTTTCGATCCGCGCCTGACCTAGTAATAGCATCAATAGTGAAACAGACTATACTATTTTATGCAGGATGTATCTTTTTTGTTCTTTTTTCATCGTCAGGATATGTCTGCAGCTGCTCAGTTCCACAGCAGTTCTAAGTGGTGAAAAAGGCAACATCTACACTTGTTGAATATTTACATGCAAAAACATCATGTAAAACATCATATTTATTGGGGTTTTTTTTAAATTTTTTGACAACAGTTTTGATCCTTTTTAGGCAAAAACAAGCAAGTTCGAGAAATGTTAACATTTAAGTCCACATTTCTACAATATTGCTTTACACCCCCCTTAATCATACTCGTACTCAAACCCTCAAATATTGGTGCTTTACATTTCCAGTGCGTCAGATGTTTTGAGACATGAGCTGGATTTTACGATTTTGTCGATCGTTCATTCGTACAAGATGTCAACTCTTGTAGCATATTTTCCCAATACAGATGAAGATGCATTGGCGCACGTGAGGTAGCCATATACAAAAACAAAAAACACCAAACAAACAAAACCAATAACAAAACGAAGGAAAAAAATACAAGAGGCCCATGGGACCACATTGCTCACCTGAGCAACAATCACTTTAAATGGGCGTTCAAAAGATATTGTGCCATATGGCCCCTCGGTAGAATAACAAATTATAAATATTGTAAAGTGTTTGAATTTTACACTTTTTTGAATACACGTAGTCTTTGAAATTGTACCTTTATGGAATACCATTTTTACCGAGAATAAGAAAATCCTACGCAAGATATAAAACTAAACATTTGGTAGGGGCACACTGTTAACTCCCTACATTTCCGTTCTGCACCACCCCCACCCCCCTCTCCCCCACTTTATAAAGCGAAAAATATATGAGAGCATTTAGGAACATTTTCTTCCTCAACTACTTACTAGTTGTTGTATTTTTCAAAAAATATATAATAATTTTTATAGTTATTGTATTTCATTTAAAACAAATTCTATAGATTTGAAGAAGAAAATTGTACCTCAATGCGCTTAATTCCTCAAATTAAAAACATTCAAAAATTTAAGTTGTCTTCCCCATTATGGTTAAACGACTGTTGTTTACCTGGCGTAAACTCGTGTAACTTTTATAACCTTACTCACAGTTGATTGATGAATACAATGGAATGAAAAATATTGTCACGTGACATGTTAAAGAGCTTAAAATCAATGTATTGGCGGGCATATCAATCTTTTTTTTACTAAGGCCCACCCATTATTTTTATCTTTATTAAAAAATAACAAATGACTACAAACTTGGATAATTTTCCACTGTAATATTTTCTTAGGAAACGCGATAATGCCTTTATCCCCATAACAGAAATGTGACAGAGCTATTGAAACTGTTTTAACGGTGTCGTTTTTATTTACTCGTGTCTGAAAAACTTTCAAAATTGATGTAGATTTCATATTATTCATTTTATAAAGAGGGGCCCCCAGAGAATAGTTACAGCATATCATACTTTAATTTTTTTTTACAAGTACTTAACGTTTAGCGAGACATTTCTAATGATCAACCAAAATTTCAGCGTCAATCGTAGAATTATAAGCAAGATAAAGAGTTCACAATTCTGCTAGGTTTGAGTAATATTTTGTTCACATGAGTTTATAACATTCAGCTTAAGATTTTTAACTTGGTATTTCCTGCATCTTATTTTTGAATGTGATAATGTATTTGAAATATGGAATGCTTTAAATGTTTACACTAAAATTGATATTAAGTAGAAACATGTACTTCTAGGTTTTTTTTCATGAACAAAATAGAAAAATTGTATCATTGAATACCCTCATTTCATTTATAGCATACATAATTTATAAATATAAGATGTATTGTCGGGTACATTCCTTAGAAGAAACAAATTATAATATTTTGAACCATGTAAAGGTATCTACTGTATTCTATGCTTCTGTTTTAAAAAGTCACAATTCATACGTAGACTATAGAATTTTCCAAAATTTTGTAAAATCAATTTAGAGAATCTACTTCTATATGTATATTCTATATTTTGTTGATGTTACCTTTGTTTGTTTTATTTGATGTAAAACTGATATAATGAATAAATCTATAAAAAAAACACTTGGTATTTCCTATTCAGCATTTCACATGGAAACCAAAAATTGGCCTCAGATCTGTGTACAAACATAGAATTGTGAGCAAAGCTCAGTATCTTGCTTATAATTCAAAGCTTAACATTCAAATATGGTTAGTAAACATAAGAAACATGCACTATAAAAAATAAAAAGCACAATTTATTTTTTAAAAAGAATCATATATATACCTACATATTTCCGTCAGCGATATTAAACTCTATTTAAACTGAATAAACTCGAGAAAATGCTGAGCATCTCAACAAAACACATTGCATTATTCAACCGTTACGCAAATGATCATACCGAATTACCGATAGAATAAATTGTATTTTAATACTTTGTTAATACATCAGATTTTGCTTAATTTGCGCAGGTAAACTGTCTGATTTACCGATCGAAGTCTCTGTTTGATTTGATGTACGTAAAGATTACAAAATACAGGCAATAGTTCCCAGGTTACAAAGCATAAAGAATGAAAACGAAACGAAAATCAAAACAAGCTAACACCATCGTCATATGTTTCACCTCAATTGACTTCACAAATTCGGCACCAATGTATTTTGCATGTTTCAAAGATTCCCTTCGCACGCGAACTGTTGCACAACAAACAAATTCATCTTTTTCAGATCATGACTGCTTTAAACAAAGAACCTTGTTTTAGAAGTATGAAATTAAACATGAATTATTAAGTTTTTTCTTAAATAAGTCCACAAACCCGTAAGATGTCGACCCGGGTTTGTCTACCCATTTTACCAACTTTGATATCAACAATCGTCAATAAATTCCAAAATACGCATTGATGTCTATCAATATTTACTTGTACAGCGAATACAAATATACCGGTCTGTAACATATCCTGAAAATTTTAATGACATAGGTTGATTATTATCGACGTAAAATGAAAAATCTCAATCTGCCCAGGCCTTTACCAAGACTCGTATGGAATGCCGAACCCGAAGCTATAAACTGATTGAAACACGCCTTTCCTTTATTATTATTTTCGTAATAACTCAGATTTGAAACAGAATAAGTCCATAATGTTTCCAATTTATATTTTCCTTTACATAAGGATTATTTATGCTAAATTACGTTGAATTTTACTCAGTAGTTCTTGAGAAGATTTTTAAAATACACCCCCCTTTTTCTACAGTTTCGAGGTTTTCTCCGCTTTGAATAAAGATCGGTCTTTCATTTCTGCAATTTATATTCGCCTTACCATAAGGATGCTTTGTGCCAAATTTAGTTGAAATTAGCAGCGGTTTTACAGAGGAAGTTCAAAATGTAAAAAGTTTACAGACGGACAAACAGACGGACGGACAGAGGGACGACGAACAAAATGTGTTCAGAAAAGCTCACTTGAGCTTTCAGCTCAGGTGAGCTAATAAAAACAGAAAAACCATTATACAAAACTTACAAACGGCATATACGTTACAGAAATTACACGTCATTCGCTGTTGTACGTGTATGTATGACGTTTTCTTTTTCTCTATAGTGCACTTTGGATAATGTGTAGAAAAAATAATCAATAAAGTAATTTAAAGTTTACAATGTTGATGTAGCGTACTCCATCATGAAATTTTTATCACCCATAGTTTTTGAGACCGTTCATAACTTGAATTAGTGATTATTTGAACGATTGTATTTTTTTTTTGCTACTTTTTCATCTCAAGACATGTATTTATATCGCAACAGAAAATGTTTTGATTCAGAATTATGGACATGCCAGGCACTGCTTGAATTTCGATCGACAGCTCGTTCAAAACAATATCACAACGCAAATCTTGTCACCTCCTAAATCTAAGACCTTGATATATATTTGTTGTCGTTAATCAGCATGAAAAGAATTCTTCAATTAACTTCAATTTCATTACGGTATTAATAGCACAGTTCCTCTTTATATATACACGGCGAAGTGAAGGCTAAGGTAATAAAACATGTATTCGAACGAATTCCTTGATAATTTAATAATTTTGTTCAGACAAATAGGCTATTTTTACGACCGAATTTAAAAATGATGCACTGGTATTGGCGACTCAGGTCACCTAAACCCACATTTTTCAATAATTCACTGAGAAAACAAAGGATTATATCATTATAATAATATACCTTTTCTGCATTTGTTTTATATTTTATTTCATGTTTTTCTGGTCTGTGATGAATGATAAGACAACGATTTAAAACCGATTCTTTATAAAGTCATTGTACAATACAACTCAAATATACCATAGTGGTATAACTTGATACAATTTCAAAATAAATGTTCAATATCAATAGCGTTAAAATAGAATAGAAATTCCAGAAGTGAACTATAAACTTAAATTAATCAACTGATTTCAGCTCAGTTTCAACAAAGGTTAAGCCACTTGCTATCAAAGCTATTTCATTTCTTATGGCAATACTTTTTGGATATGGTGCGGTATTTCCAGTATAAACTGAACGCAACGTCTCTCCATTTTGTGCTATAATCACTATAACGCTTTTATGAGAGTCACACACATAAAGTTTAAAGTTCGAATCTGAAAAAATTGGTCCGGGCTTTGTGTTGGGATAAATATATTTTCTTCTTGCAATACGCCCCGAACTCCCTATAAGAAAAATACATTCTTTATCCCAATCCGAAACTGCAAACGTTCCGTCAAGAAGCACGTGACCAAACATGGGATTACTTAAATTAGAGTCTGTGTACGGGTCGTAAATGGCGATCTCCTTAACGTCATTACCTGTCAGTATACATATTTTCTTTAACCCAGAAAGCCAGCATATTTCAGAAGATTTGGGATGACAAGTCAGTAAAGTCGAAACTGAAGAAATTGTTTTCCGTAGCTCTAGTGAACTACTGAAAACGTGCATTGTGCTTCCTTCTGATCTGCACGCTATCCCATTTTTAAAAGAAGTAACCATGAAACAATCTTTAAAGAATGCCGTCATGGCCACACCTTTTCCTCTTGAAATAATTTTAAGCTTTTGATTTCTTTGGTCCACAACAACTATCGTATCTTCATCTATCCAAGCTACACTTGTGTAATTCGGCTTTTTGGTCTCTTGTTGGTCCTGAAAGCCTTTAATAGTTGTTTCATCCTTTTTATCGGATCCCTCTTTATGTTCTTTTGCAACCACTGCATTGCTTTGCGATTTTAGTTTGCTCGATTCTGTTTCGTTCGTTTTTACTACCATTTTAAAGATGGTCCTTTCGCTGCAAAACTGGATGTCTGGCAGAACTATCCCCTTTATATCGCATAGTTCTGAATCATTTGAAGATTGTAATTTTGATAAACGTTCCTTCATATCCGTTTTCATTGAAAGAACCTCAATATCGCTTCCACATCTTAAGATATTACTGCAAAAAGAATAAGTTTCATTTAGTAGCTTTCTTTCCGATTCGATAGATGCTTCTTGTTGATATAAAATATCTTGCTTTGACTTTACAAACTGGTTAAATTCTTCTTCGACTGCCTTTTTTGAATCAGTAATCTTTTTAATTAAGGCACTCGTTTGCCTTTCCAAATTTTCTTTAACTTTCTTTTTTTCCGTCTCAATTTTTTTCTGAGAAGAAACAACTTCTTCTTTCGCATCTTGGAATGTTTTTATTTTTTGGTTTAACAAATCCATCAGAGAGCTCAGATTTTCATCCATATGTTGTCTTGCATCCGATGGAGCCAAGCACTTGTGGTTTTGGTGACCAAGAACAATACAATCTCGACAAACTGGAACGTCACAAGTTTCACAAAAGAATTTCAGGTCTTCTCCTTCGTGTTTCGAGCATGGAATTTGTTGTTTTGAACGAATCTCATCGTTATATTTCCCAGCTGTCACCTCGGCAAGGGGGACAACTCGGTGATTAAAGGTTAATGTTGTTGATCTGTGTCGATGATCTGCACATTCTGGACAAAGTAAATCATTACATGTCAGACACAGAGATGTAGCGTCAATGTTTTCACCTTTTATACGGCAAAATGAGCATAGCTTTTTGACTTCTTTCGTTGAAGTGACAAAATCGATTAGGTTTTTTAAACAGAAATTTGTTTTTAAATCGTCTGCGCCCTCTGTAGGAAGTTGAAACACTTCTCTACAAATTGGACATGGATAACTGTTTTTACCAGCTTTCTCTTGTCGTAGGTTATTGATGCAGTCTTTGCAAAAAGAATGCAGGCATGGAAGTGTTTTGGGGTCCTTGTAAATTTCAAAACAAATGGAGCAAGTCAGAAATTCTTCTGTGATTGTTGATGTCACCGATGCCATCGTTTTTATGTCTGAAAATATATGTAAATGCTCACCATTAGAACATTTCATTATGAAGAATTTCACATGTACGTACAATCTAACTTAAACTAATTCTATAATTTTTAATTTTTTTTTTACTGTGGTTTCATTAATATTCGTTGAAAACCAATTTTCGTTGTTTAGTTGATCCATGAAATTAAATGTTCATTGAAGTGCAATTATTATTAACATTTTGTATTGATAGGGTCATTGGCCACGAATTTACGTATCCTTGAAACTGTGATTTTCACTTTATCCACGAAAATTGATGACCTTGAATATTAATGAAACCACAGTATTACACAAAGGATCGTAGTATTTTTTTTATAGATGTCATCATTACGAAAAAGCTCATGATAATGTTGTATTTGATTCTTCTCTTTAATATTCAAGTGACCATGGCCAATAGTTTTAATTTTATTTTCCAGTTCGTGGTCTTTATCTATTTATACATACAATGATGATGTATTCGCCCTTTTTATGAGAGATATCACACCGGTATAAGAAGCTTTGTCAAATGAAGAAAGGGTGTGTAACGTGTTACATAAATTAAGCATTTGCTAGCATCATCGAGATTTACCACTTTTTTCGGATAATGCAACTGCTCACATACATGAGACAGAAATTTAAGAAGGTTGTACTCGTGTTCTGACCAATTCAAATGTTTTTCATTTTGAGGATTTTTTTTTCGATTTATGATGATGGGCAACAGTCCACAGCAACATATACCGGTAGTTTGGCGAGTCAACCCAACGATGCACTTTTTCATACAACATTCTGTGTATACAATTAAGCATGTAATGTAATGTATTGTATAGCAAGATAGTTTGTAATATCTTATGTCATTGCAAAAAATAATGCTATCAAAATTATACTTGTAGGCCCCTATAGTCTTTTAAAAGTCTAACATTTCGTCATGTCTAGAATTTTGCAACATTTCACAAACCTTCACTGTCCTTATTTTTTTCTAAGCAGTTGAAAGTCAATTATTTACGACATATATATCCGCGAATTCAGTCGTGCAGTGTTACTGTTTGTATCAGTTTGTTTAAACACGCTCTACTTCCTGTATCAAAATTGTGCATATTGGGGTACCAATTAGGGGTATACAAATAGAAAAACTAGCTAGCGCTTCTACAAGTATTAATCTCCCAATCGCACATATTTTGAGATTAATAATGTGTCTGGAGTTTGATGTACTACTAGTATGCTGCATGACGAATATGCACTATCAAATAAGCCGTCACGCGTATTGATTTTTATAAAATTTTTGAACAAAGAAATACTGGAATCAGCAACTAATGGGCTGTCTTGGAAGATTGAGTACATGGGTATAAGCATTTGCACATATATATATATATATATATATATATATATATATTGAATACATCACACTGATCATATATATGACACCCGAAATGTCGTAAATATTGAGACTATTTTCGACTACCAACAGTTTAAAATCTGTTCTAAATCAGTTTGTACGTTCGTTAGAAATTTAAAGAAAAATGTATGAATTTCCGTATAATTATACGTGGAACAAGTATATAATAACATCATTACCTGCGAGTGAATCACTAATTAATACACTCCATCTTATCAAATGAACTGTATTGAACGCACTCTTCAAACGGCGCCCAACTAAGGAACTATGGAAGCTTTAAAGAGACAGCTTTTAAAAATATACATTGCTCACATTTTTTGTCATTACCATAAAAATATATAAGATAATTATGATATGCCTATATTACAAAAATGAGCTTAAACATGAAATAAATGTATAGTTATGACACGCCAAATCGACAAATGAGTATAAACATACTAGTAGTTGACTTTCACAGTTTATCGGTTGTAAACTGTAATTTACGGGCATGAACTGCATGTGTATCATAGGCGTCGGAAGCAAATTGAAAGTGGGGGGCTAGACTAATCCTCAGAAATATTGAGAAAAAAGTAATTCCCAAAATCATGGAAATCCTAATCCGTGGTGGTGGTGGGGGGGGGGGGGGGGGGGGGGTTATACCGATAATTTTTTTTTTTCCAAAATCATGAAATTCCTATTCCGGGGGGGGGGGGGGGGGGCTAGTATGCTTCTGAATCTAACTTCTCAATCTTTCAAGGTAAATTGAGGAACAATAATCTTTCCTGCGAGAAAAAGTGGGGGGCTGAACCCTCTATCATGCTATGTTTCTAATAGTTAGGTATAACTTTGCAAAAAAAGTGGGGGGGGGGGGGGGCTAAGCCCCCCCTAGCCCCCCCCCCCCCCCGGTTCCGACGCCTATGTGTATATTAACAACTGTGTGAATTATAGTTTATGATAAAGTGGAAAAAAGAGGCCCATGGGCCACATCGCTCACATGAGCAACAATCAGCTTCATGGAGTCATATACAAAAGTTACAGCTTTTCTAGGCATATTATTTTTAAAAAAAGAAGATTTATAAAGATAGGGATCATGATCACAAACAAAATTAAATCTACCCTTCCTGAGGATGCTCCTACACAAGTTTTAGTTTTCTGGCTTAGTTTCTGAGAAAGGATTTTTCTCTATATATTCCTATATATATTTCTATATTGCCACCATTGTGGCCCAACTCTACCCCCCGGGATCATGATTTGAACAAACTTAAATTTACCATACCTGATGCTTCCACAACACAAGTTAAGCTTTTCTGGCTAATCGGTGTCTGAGAATAAGCTTTTTTAAAAATTAACTCTGTATATTCTTATGTTAAAATTCGACCCCTCATTGTGGCCCCACCCTACCCCCGTGGATCATTTGAACAAACATGAATCTACTCTGAGGATGCTTCCAGTTTCAGTTTTTCCGGCCAAATGGATTTTGAGAAGAAGAGTTTTGAAATTACCAATTTTACGATAATTTCTAATTATCTCCCCTTGAATGAAGATTTTAGCAATCTTGAATCCCTTTCACCCAATGATGCTTTGTGTCAGGTTTGGTCGAAACTGATCCTGTGGTTATGGAGAAGAAGTCGAAAAAGTTTACAGACAGGCGGACGGATAGATTGACGTCGAACAAAAAGAGATTATAAATTAAAGCTCTCTTGAACTGTCAGCTTAGATGAGCTAAAAATGTAAATCATTGTTTTTCTCTCCAAACTAACGTTTACGATTATTAAGGATAGTTCATTTTTGTTAAATATAGTTTGTGAAAATTAATAAGTTAGTTATATAGTTTACAACCGAAATCTTCACTTAACGAATGTAAAACATAATTCATACGATAAAATTTTCATGATTTGGGAAACTATAGTTAACGATCGTAGATTATAGTTTACAGATCTGAATTCATACTTATCAGCAAAATCTATTCCATTTTTTTCTTTCTGAAAATAACTATATATAACCCCCGAGCCTCATTCTATATACCCGATATTTTGTTACTGCGATTATTTTCCGAGAAGACCCCGAAGAAATTTGTTACTTTCAGAAAATTATTTACATTGTATAATGCATTGAAGTTATTAGAAATAAGCGAAGTTCAGATACAGAAGAGATAGATAAACGAGTCACCTCATTGAGAGTCAGACTTTAGCTTGATGACCTTCAGTTATCAGTTATTCAAAGTGTAGGCCAAGGAGGCCGATTTGGGTTTTTTTGCGGAAAAACTACAATAGCATAACTCTTTATTTTTTAACCATATGATATTTAAACCAACTCTAGTTTATTTGCGAAGGTTCATGAAAATCGACCGTCTGGTTCTTTTTAGGGACCATCTCAAAATAGAGGTACATTTCAGAGGCGGATCCAGCAATTTGGAAAAGGGGGGGTTCCAATTGATGAAAATCAATAGGTGCAAAATTCATTATGTGTCAATAAACAAGGCCTTTTGGACGTTTTCCGTGCGTATACAACTATATTTCATAAACTATATTTGATAAACATTTATCTCGTCAATGTCTTTTTCATATCTATTTTAATATCAGAGTGCACTGCATTATTGAGTGTTTTGGTTTAGGTAAGGAAGATTTGCATAATTTCTGGCCTTAAAAAAACCAAGTCTCCAGCAATGAGAACGTGCGTCTATGCTTAACAGAAAGAACCACTGAGAAACAAAAAATAATTCAGCCTGATTACGACAAGCTATTATGATTTTTTTGGTAATCTTTTTTATGTCTTTGATGTTTAAATTCCGAACTATCTAATAAGTATCCATTTTGATTTCCATCGATTGCTTTCTTAAATAAAGGTCTAAATGATAGGATATGAAAAAAACTGGGGATAGTTTATCTGCTAAATAGATGAAACATGTGTAATGCAAATGTACAAGCAATAAAGTAGTCCCGGGGAAATTGATGTGACCTCTGTCCCCATAAAGGGCGCGCCACATCACCCGGCACTACTAAAGACAGATGCGATCATATTCAGGAAAGTTTTGAAAAGTTGTGCATTTTCATAATGGTTTACATATTAACCCCTTACACGGTATTTTTGTAACACAATTTCAGACTCTTGGAAGAAAGACAAAAAAAGGCTTTCTTTTGTGTTTCATGTGGGTATGAAGGTAGCTAGCATTCCAGAAAAATAGCATAACCCGCATAAGCGGGTCATGAAATTTTCTTTGTATTTTTCGTATGAAACGATGTAAAACTTTTCTATTGTAATTACTTAAGTTAATTAACTAAACAATACATTTGAAAGCAGCTTTTAAAAGTAAAACGAATGCGGTTACTCGTACTTGAACGTCGTTTTACTCGATGGCTTGTCAGTTCAAAACTGTATGAACTATGATCGATTTTAAAAAAGAAATAGAGCAGAAAATACATTGTAGATGTTATTATAAATCTGTGTTTTTAGCAATTTTTTTCATGGAAGTGAACACCGGATGCTGAAGGGGAGTACTTTTTTCCGATAAAAAAATCATTAGGGTTTTTCATATAAGAAAGAAATATGTTGTATATATAAGACATTCTTTAAATAAGCAATTTTAAAAGCATTTCTTTGAGATAATTACAGTAATTATATTATAAATGGGAAAAATTGCCTTTAAATAGATATTACAAGTTTTAAAAAAATCATATGTCCCAGAGAAAGGGGGGG
Source organism: Magallana gigas (assembly GCF_963853765.1). NCBI lineage: Eukaryota > Metazoa > Mollusca > Bivalvia > Ostreida > Ostreidae > Magallana > Magallana gigas. The sequence continues at coordinate 16,410,133 of NC_088859.1, read as the reverse complement.
TTCCGACCCCCGGAACCCCCCCTCTGGATCCGCCAATGCATTTACTATAGGAATATATAGGAAACTGTCAATTTCCGCACATCAAAGCAGTTTAAAAAAAATACAATAGCTTTTTTTTTCTCAAATTGTTATATATGATTATTAATATCATTTCCTACCTTATATGCAAAAAACACAAAATTCTACCGTCTGGTTTTTAGTGGGGGCCATCTCAAAATATTAAAATGCACAAAATTTTGCTATATATTTGGATCATCACGAATGATGATTGGTAAAATGGATTCATTCCACAAATGAGGAAAATGTAATCGAGGATAGCATCATTCTGTATGTAAAATTTCAACAGCGTACAATTTTTACTTTTTCTTTTATGTTATTTCTTATAACGTACTCCTACAAAGCTTCATTTTATCATAACGTCATAAAAGCGCAATGGCAATGCTCATCTACCGCACAAAGTAAAAATCGTGTTAAAAATAAAAATTTCCTTTAAAAATCTAAATATTTTTATCTATATTTTGTTTATTGTGTTCAATTTTATAAATGATGTCGAAAAAAAATCATAAGAAGTAAAAATCAACTGTATTATATTAGAATGCGCAAAAACATGCGCAATGCAAACTTAAGTCGGCCTCCTTAAATAGGCGGAAGCAGAAAAGAAAAAAAAGAGGGGGCGGGTCAAAAAGATTCCGTTTATACTACTCAAGCTATAAAAAATTTAAATTTTTACACATGGAAAAAGTTTGTTAACTTCTTCTCTGAACAGAACAGGAATTATTAGTAATAAATTAAGGTTTGCAGTACACAAATACAACATTGTTTCACAGCACAGAATTTGTTTTTATTTGGAAATGATATGAGAGTCAGTGATGACAAAATCAAGATTTTTGTAATAGAGAGGATGTGTGTTGTCGACATTACTCCTTGGTATAAAAATGAGTTGCGAAATCTGTAGGAGTAAACCAAAGGAGATTATTGGTCAATGAGCTACATGCAGGTTAGTGGGGCTGCTGTCACCGTCTCCTGTGCATCATGTTCTGTTGGTGAGCTGCCTGAAAGGAAAAACCACAATCAGTTTAATTGCCACTATATGAATTAAGTAAACTGAACTGTTATTGTTAATATTTGGGGGGGGGGGTTAGGAATTTGGAATAAGCTTTACATTGAATGATGATCACAAATATGAACACAAATATGAGAGATTTTGTCACTAAAATCTTTCTATTGAAAGTATTTTGTGGCTAGTATTTTGCTACTTTCAGTTTCTGAAGTTTCAAGACACATTTATAACTCAACTCAAATGTACATTATATAATCCATGTTTGTGATGCATCATATTTGGACTATTAGTATATTTGTAAAATAAAATTATGGCTATCAGTACCTCAAATTTTGTAATGAAGTCTGCAAAAATTCCAAAAATTTCAGTTGTTGTAGTTTTCTTTGGGTCCTCTCCAAAAAACTGGACCATGCTTTGGAACTCTTCCATTGTATTGGCTTGTAAGCGAAACAAAGCTTGAATTTCATCAGAGGCTTGTGATATAAAATGCTGTTCATGTTAAGAAAAGAAAATTCAAACAAATTCATTAGATAAAAATATCTACAACTGTGAATTTAAAGAAAAGGATACAGTCCCTTCTGCGGATAATCACTTATTGGTAACCTATATTAAAAGTAAATAGGGGGAGATGATTTACTGTTATTGCTAGCGCTCTCGAGCGCTAGCAACTACGTTAGTCTTTTTTCACTGGAATACTCATGCTCGACTCCATAGTGGGGGATTATGGGAATACTGTACTACTGTAGATAAACTGTACCATTTGAATTTCGTTTTTATCATCCTCACATGAAGTTTTGTGTTTTATTGAAAATGTCAAAAAGTAACAGTAGCTTAGGTCTTATAATGCAAGGTTATTTTAAATATTATAATAAATAGCTAGCTTTATCTTAAATTCCTTCAAGCTCGGAAAACAACCTCAGATGTTTCCGAGGTTGCCGGAAATGCCAGAAAGGCCCGAGAAGATACGATTGCTACACAACAGTACCAATGGTTCTTACAAATTTTCACCTCGAAATTGAAATAACAGTAGAAACATAATGATTTAGGCACAGTCAATGAGCTATACCATTGCCGATGTGAAGCCCACTCTAGATTCACAATTCTAAATTGAGACCCCACTCCAGCAAAGTTCCAGTACACCACTGTGCCTTCCTATTGTTAATTAATCGATTCAGGAATTTAAATCAAGGATTCAGAAATCTGCTTCTGTGTTTTAGGATGGCTACGGCGCTAGCTCACCAATCTTTTCAGAAGATAAGCTTGTACATGTATAATAACACTCAACTTGTTTTAGGCTCTCATTTAAGTAAACCTGATGAATTCATATTTTACACTTTTTAAACATCATGAACCAAGTGAGAACTAAATTTGACACACTGGTATTATTGCTGCTGGAATTAATGTGTCAGAATGGCAGCAAGTCGGACGAGAAGGAAAAGAAGGGGTAAAAGATGATCAAGTCTTTTTCTACATATATAATATGTGTGATCTGAACTTCCTGTCTATGAAGGATACACCCATCACATCCTGAAAACAATCATTTAGAGTCCTTGTTTTCTGTGAACCAAACTTGTCCAGGGTATTAGATATCTCCTAAAAAATAAAATAGACATGATATTGTCTGGCTTTTCATGCAATCAATACACAAAGGCATTTAATCAAGGTTTATTTGTAAGCAATTACAAACCTGCAGAACTTTTCTGAGTTCTTGAAGTTCCTGGTTTAACATAATATTTGACACTGAAAAAGAGAAAGGTACCATTAATAAAATGTGCAGGTACATGTAAATTATTTGATATTACAAGCTATAAAGTGAATTCTCCATTACAACAATATTATCTTTTCCCTTACATCAAAGTAAGAGATTATTCCCTCGACTATAAACTTATTCCAACAGTGGTCTACATGTAGATGTACATGTAAATTGAAATGCAATCATTTTTCTTTTTTTTTTTTTAATTGTTCATAGCAATCATCTGCACAAAGTATAACATGTTAGTACCAATCAGGTTAATGTTCTATAAAAGACAATCTCAGTACCAAATAATGACTTCCATACTACTTACTACATGCCAGTTTCCCTTTCCCGACGGCCATTACTGTACCAAGTTCTTCACCCACGGCCAGGACATCGGGAAACCTGGTAACCACGGCGTCAGCAAGGACATGTATGAAGGTTGTCTTGTTGTCCTTGGTCTTTGTAATGTCAAGCTACAACAGATGACACAAAACAAATCATAAAAACGAATTTACTTTAAAGTCTCATGATATTTTAAAAATAAAACCTAAACTTTTTACTGAACTTTATTTATTTTACAACGATTGATAAGCAAGTTCTACAACTTATATTAATATCTCTCGTTGGCACGGATGTTAGCGCGAGGGGGTCATTGGTGTGGGAAGAAGCCGGAGTACCCGGAGAGAACCCACGTGTCCAAGCGGGCGACCATACCCTATCACATACAACCACTGTCAATCACGGGTATCGAACTCGGGTCGCAGCGGTGACAAGCAAGTGCGTTGTCCACTACGCTACTTGGACAACCTAAACTTTGAAGTTGCTACATAAAACTATTTAAGATGAAATTGAGTATGGGATTTTTTTATTTGGTTTTTTAAACAAGCACTTTTCAAAAAAATGAATTTTATAGCATACCTGTGATAGAAATGATATTTTGAATCCTATTGCCTCTCCAACTCTCTGGTTGCCCTTGTTCATGTAATTTCCCATTGCCAATATCAACTGAAATGATGAATCAAATATGTAACCCCTGCATTCATAGACAAGTAAAAATCTTCAATCAATATTTGACCAAATGCAAAATACCTCCAGTAGTTTGGCTAATTTTCTGCTATGTCTGAGTTCCTTTGATGCTTTTCTAATGTGTTGAAGGTTCTATAAATGACACAAAAAAGAAACAATTTCTTGAATTGTTTAAAAATATGAATTATAATTATAAATATTTTATTCATTATTTTAACACTACTGTATAAATTGTTTTTACCTCCTTCATTTCTGTGATTTTTTCATTGAAGTTCCCTTTAAACAGTAAAGCCTTCAACCTCTGTTCATACCCTGGTACTCTGCTCATCTTCAGAAAAAAAATACTCTGTATCATTATCAAACTATGATTGAAAACATTGTTTATAACTATCCTGGCATAAACATAAAATATGAATATGCTTAGCAATCAAATCACTAAATTGGAAACACTCACATTAAATATTTTGTGCATGAAATATTGGATGCATTATTACATAAAATGCTTACCTCATATGCAAACAAGTCTGGTTTACTCAATTCATCCAAATCCCCATCAAAAGAATTAAAACGCTCCATCTAATCAACAAAATGAAAAACATCAAAAACAGATATCAAAACAAATTTTAACTTTAAAAACTCAAAATTGACAATATTTCCAATTTTTTTAAAAGAAATTTGAGATTTCTTCAGTTGTGTTACAACTTAAAAATGAAAATGTTTCAATCTTTTATAAAAGTTTTCATACTTCAGATTTGCTAGGGGCAAATGCCACCAATTGTTTCAGAAGTTCAGGGGTGAGGATTTCTTCGTCCATTTCATACAGAGCCTGTTTCATGTCCTCCACAGACAAACGTAAGTGTCCTAGCAAGATGGCTGTCAGAAATACAGAAAAACATGCAAGAGAAAGAACTTCTTTTTAAGTACCCTTTTGTACTTAATTCACACTAATTAAATCATAAAAGACAGACACTCACATATGTTGTAGGCCTTTTTTGGATTGAGGATGTATATTTCGTTTCTTTTCTCTGGCACCTCTACAAAACATTACATCTTGATTAAACATAGAAAATTATGAAATAAAGTTCATCAGTGTGAGAACAGGAACTTGAAACCGTTTGAAGTTAATCTTTATTGATTCAATTTGCTGACATTTACACATATTCAAAGCATATAAGCTACATATATCTCTATCAAAATTGAAGCACAAAATAAATCTGCACAAAACATGCACTCACTTGTTTTTTTATTCTGAACACTGAAATGGTTTTCTAATTCAAGGTACTTAATTACATCATCCAAGTCATCATTTCCAAGCTGAAAATCGAAAGTTTAAAGTGAGAGTAGTACTAGGTTTATGGCCTTTTATTTGATATCAATGCTCTTCAGATTTGAGAATCATGTGTAGTTCAATGTATCCATGCACTGAGAAATCATTGAATTTTGTGGGTGCCGAATTCTGTAGTGTGTAGAGTGTCAGAGAGATGAAATAACATGGATTTATGATCTTTTCTAAATTAAATTATAATTCAATTAAAAACAAAAGTTTATATATTCATGCCCAAATAAATTCTCTTCTCATACCTGTTCCCAGATTGTGTTCTCTACTTTATCAGCATCAAGCTTCTCCCAGTTGATCCTCTTGACATTGACCTGGTGCACTGACATCCCCACATCTGTGACCAGGGAGGGAGGTGGGGGTGGAGGAGGGGGAGGAGGGGCTGAAAGATACAAGACAGCTCAATTACTCTACCTATACACCTACAGGGAACAAGTGCACCATAATGTAAACATGGTAAAAATTCATTCTGTAAAATCAAGATAATGCTGAATGTAAATTTTAATTACTTTGGTTGTCTGATTCCAATCTTTTTGGTAACTTTTTCATCTTTGTGAAAAACAGTTTTGCTGATATGAATCAACAACTTAGATCTCTCAGAAAATTGTAATGTTTTTTTTATCAGCCCTCTGATCCAAATCTTCCTTGAATTTTGAACTAATACTTAAGAACTGATACACAAGTATCCCAAAACCCATAAGATCCTTGGATACATAAATTCAGTACCATTCCGACTTGAAAATGTCACTTCCATGTTAAATACATGTTTACGCCTGGATGTATAAACAGTTAAACTTACGAAGCACATAATAAACCTTATAATTAAATGGCAGTCTCAGAATACTGCAGTGTACTTTTGTTGTAAAATTGCCAATAAGATATTCCCCCTCCAAATTCAAGAACCTGATACACACCTGGAGGTGGGGGTACGGCCACTTGATGATCTGTATCTGGGTCAGTGTCCTCATTCGTGGACGACTGTGAGGGGGAAGGTACACTCCCATTTCTCTTCATCCCTAGGGGACCTAACTCTAGGTCGGATGCCTCTGCTGCCATGGCAGCATCCAGCTCCTTCAGGGCCGTCAGGGCCCTAGTGTTGAAGGAATCTTTGGAGTTCACAGAAAACAGTGACTTGGTCATAGTTGCTTGAAAGTCAGCCTCGCTGTCCGACTCACTAGTGAAGATGATTTCTGGGGGCTCGTTGAGGCCGTTGGGAAGGCTGGTGGAGTGAGCATGTCCATTTAACAATGGACTCTCATGGTGATTGATATTGGAGTGCTCAAACTGAGGGATGGGGATCACGGTCACATATTTAGTGGCAGAATGGATCTCTTCTTCCGATTCTAAATGATAAAAAGAGAGCAAGACCAATTTAAGTGCAAGATTTTGCTTTAAATTGAAGTTAATAAACTAACTATTGAAATGAAAACAGTTCCGACTACTTTTAAACCTGTAAATAGCAAAACCTTCAAACAATCACAACTACCTATGAAAAAATCAATATTTGGTACAAGATTTCTAATCATCACATGTAATACCATGCAAAGAGAGAAACAGAGAAGATTCATGTTTACTATAAGTACGGTCGTACCTGATCCCCTGTTGCTTTGGAATGCTCTCTTGGCCTCCTGAACCACCTTCCTAGTTTCTTCTAACTCCTTCATCAAAGCAAAATCATAAGCCTTCCCTGTGCCATCTCTGTGTCTACTGAAGTCTTTAATATACAATAAAATTCCCTTCTTATTACATAATTATTTTCAATATGGTTCAGAAAAAGGAGTATTGTCAAAATGTTTAGCTTTCATCTATAAATACATATATTATCAAACAATATGATGTTAAAAATTTAAGCTTAAGTTTAGCAGAGAGATGGTTTAAAAAGAAGCAAATGATCTATCCTATTCTTCCCAATTCAAAATAAGTTGATAGTAACTGACCAGACCAGACCAATATTGTAAACCAACTTTTTTTCTCATTGACTTTATTTTGCACAATAGATAAACTTGTTCGAGGCAACTAATTTTTGCTATCAAGATTCAGATTATCTGAAAAATAATTTACCACCGACATTTGATCATTGGTTCACGGTGAGAATTATTTGCAACAATGAGGCTCTTGCGAACCTCCAGAAAATTTCTCACATGCGAATAAAAATTGGTTTACAGTACTTGATGCCTCAGTTTGACCCAGTACAGCCCCTACCATATCCATGTTTCCCGATGAGATCTATGTCGTCTGATGAGTAGGTGTACCCAGGATGCATTTTCTTCCATAAGCGACCTCTGGCCTTTCTGACCCCTGACCTGATGCTCCGATCCCTAACATCTTCATCAGAGGAGTATGAAGACTGACCAATGCAAAAAACATTCAAAAGATTTTAAACAAGCTGCGTGAAACATACAATGTCAAAATATTTGATTTTAATGATTGATGAATTTAAATTTGGTTTGATTGATTGAAACTGAACATATCCAAAGCTTAAGTATAATAACTTTAAGTGTATTAAAATTCAGGGAAAACCCTTTTTTATGCAAGTCAACAAAATTGCATGAATAAAATTTATCTTAATATATAGTACATGTATGATACACTTTCAGAGCAAGCAAACTCTTACCCAATTAGATCGTCCTTGATTTCTCTTTAGGGAGCTTGCTGCTGCTCCTACTAATAAGAGCAGAATCAGCTAAAAGCTTCAAGACATTTATCACAATTACATATTCAATATATAAATACACAGGAAAAAACCATTCATACCATATTTGAATTCATCATTTGGATTTCCATGAACTTTGCTCCTTGTTGATCCAAAATGACTACCAGGAGTGCCCGTTTTGATGGAATCTACAAAAACAATATTTAACATAAAAATCTCCAGGTCTGTTCAGGAAATCAATAACAAGAAGCACTTGTAAGGAATTTTCCAATTCCTTAAACATAAATGATAGCAGGAGATGAAAAAGTCTTGCAAAAGAATTTCATTATAGAACGGAGATTGACTATCAGTGAATTTCTGCTCTAAACCAGTAAGCCTATGCAGGATCAACACGTGCAATAACAAAATAGCAGTAAAGTATTTAAATAATATCATTAATTTTACCAATTTCTTGAAAAATATTTTCTAATAAATATTGTAGATCATTCATGACATATTTGCTTGCATTCACTCATGACATAGATCAGACAGGAGTTTACTTTTGCTGCTAGCCTGTATTAGATCAGACAGGAGTTTACTTTTGCTGCTAGCCTGTAGGTTGAGTCTTTCCCTAGTGTAGTCCTGATGCTCCGTGATCAGGAGGGGAATGATGAACATCCACAGGGTGTGTTTGGAGGGCGTGTCCAGAATGATCTCCAGCGACTGAATCAAGCTCTCTACATTCCTACATGAAACAATAAATTATGGAAAAATAAAAAAAAGCGCCTTTTTTTCCCTCTCTATTTTATTTATTAGGTTTTGTTCTCCAATTCCTGTTTCTTATTTTGTTTTTCCTTAGAAAATGAATTTCAAGTAAAAAGAGTGGCTTTTTGTCTTTGTTACTGAAAATTTTTCCATATAAAATTATGGCAAATTTTCTTCCTCACGAATTGACCGATAAAAATTTTTTCTTTATCATTGATGCAAGGAAACTTCTTGTATATGTATCACACAATTATAAAAATCTAGTGTTTGGTGATTATTATTTCCATAATTCTTAGAGTCCTAAATGAGAATTCACATATCAGAATTTTTTTTCTAAAAATATCATTAAAAGAGAAATATTTATTTCCAGGTTCCAAGGCTTCTTCTAAAATTAGATGGGCCTCCAGGCTTTTCCCTAGTTAAGAATAACCTTTTCAACATTATAATCCAACTTTGCCAAATCCTTTATAACAATGTTTAGTATTGCATAATCTAAATCAAATTTTTTGGACATATTGATCCCATCTCTCAATTTATGGGAAAGATTTGGAAAAGAATTAATCTGCACATTGGTAATCCTCATTACACAAATAAAACAGATTGCAAAAAATTTCATGGAAACCTTAGATGCAATAAATCAGTAAAATTGATTTTAACATTTAGACTATTAGTTTATTACACTTTATAATCACTCTAATTCATATGCACTGCAAATGTGATGCATAAATTAAAAAATCTTTCCCAAATGAATACAGTAAAACACTGGCTCTTCGCTAACGCATAACCATTACTGTGCATCATTTTGTTAATATATACAATAGCATTTCTGTGTTAACAGCCCTAGATCAGTGGGTGCCCCCTACCTGTTGTGGGCGTAGGCTCTTAGCGACCTTTTCAGGTGAGTCCGCTCTCTGGAGGTTAACAAATATTCACACTGTTGCTGAAACGAGGTCAGCTGTGGCTTTTGGCGAGGTGTATGGGGTCTTGAAATTTCTGAGGGGAAAAGTATGTCTGTTTTAAACTGGAATTTCTGATTTTTTTCTGTGACAAGTTTCAGAATTTTAAAGTAAAAGTTATTTTCTGTAGTTTCAAGAAGTATTTTTGCAGAAGTGTTTCCACCATTAAAACCCTTAAATATTTTTGAATAACAAATGAAGTCAGTAGAGCAAAGTAAAACCACTCACTCCTTCCATCTGTTCTTCCAATGTGACTTGGAAGGGCTGCTACCTCTGAAAAGGAATATATATTTCATTCATTTTATCAAAAGAATAATAAGACAACTTAAAAAAAAAGGTAGCTATTAATCCCAAACTATTAAGAAGTAAATAAGGGAAAATAAAATTGAATAACCCAAGCAATACAATGTAACAATGAAAACAATGCTCTGCCTTTTCGATCAAGTCTTTGGCATCAAACTATACCAATTTTTTCTTGACTTGACAGACAGAGCAGGGCCAGTGATATTCGAGGCCAATGGACAATGTAGCTGAAATAATAACAAGCGAATGTAAAAAAATTGTCAAAGTAGAAGACATTAAGTGGTTACCTAGTAAGACCTCCTCTGACAGGTTGATCTTGTTGAGGCAGTACTCCTGATGCGGAGGAGTCAGCTTAAGGAGGATGAACTTCCACAGGGTTTTCTTGGACTGGGTGTCCAGTATCTGGGACACTTTATTGTAGAAATCAACAATGTTTCTAAAATAACAATACACAAAATATCTTAATTAAACAGTTCATTTTAAAAGCAACTTACCGGTAGTTTCTCTGCAGTATTCTCCTGAATGAAGACTTTTTTTTTTACTCCCCCCCCCCCCCCCCCCATTTCACTGGTCTATTTCCGCACACATCTTCAATAACCACTGCTGCATGACATTTACCCATAAAAAGTTATCAATTTAGAAAATTATTTTCACCCCGCTCTCTAATATGTTCAGATTTAAATGTGAGAAAGAAAATCAACAAAATTATGATGAAATACTTGCAGAAAATGTGTTTTTCTATATACCTGGATGTGTCATAATGTATCATGGCTTTCCTCATGTGAGATCTTTCTTTGGATGTCAGCAAATATTCAGCCTACAAAGTAATTCATATCAAAACAGTTTCAGCAAAAACAGATGAAAAACAAGCATGAATTTTGAAAGAGATACATAGGAAAGAGATACATAGCTATGAATATAACCAACATGGCTTTTGAAGGACTTTCCATTACTGTCAATCATGTCTTTGCCGTCTGCTTTCATCCACTCTGAGGAGGCGTGGCTTGATATGGAGGACAGGGACATTGTAGACATGCTGAAAGTGCTCAACCCACCTAACAAAGAGAAACAACATAGGTACAAATTAATTAAAAAGATAAATACTTGTACTTGCAATTTAATTTTCATATATTACTTGCATTACAAGTGATTAAAGTAAACAATTGTAATTTTAAAATAAATTGAGCCTCATTTCTATGTCCCTACCATCTCTATGGGTCCTCAGGACCTCAATCTCTGGTGAGGACCCACTGTCCTGTAAAAGCTGCACTAGGTGAGCATGTGTGCATCGTCTGCAAAATGTTACAAATCAATGAATCAATTAATAAATGTACATGCCTCCATCAATCTCTTTAACCAACTGATCTCACTAAATTTGCATACTTAATATTTACACATAATATTAAAAATTGACTTTCTGTAACTATTAACACATTCATAAAAGGGTTGATAAAGCATGTTTTATCATCTGTTGAAAATATTGGGCATTAGAGTCTCAGTGTATTATTTACCTGACATCAATACTATTGAGCTTCAGGATGACGTCCCCTGCCTGTAGCCCTGCTTTATCCGCAGGTCCCAGTGGATCAACAGACTCCACACAAACTGGGTTGTTCCCCTTGATGACAAAACCAAAACTACCATTTTCTCGAAATATCTGAAAAACCCTGTAAAAAGAAAATCCTTTGTGCCATTAAAAAAGTTTCTCTAAATAAAATGGTGCAAGCATAAATTCAAGTTATTGAAGTAAAAAAAAGTTTCATATGTAATATCCTGTCCAAATGTAAGAAAAAAATGAGGTAGAAGTGACAAGCTTTTGTTTAAATCAACACCTGTCTGAATATTCTGTGGAAGATGTGTCACAATACGTAACTACAAGTAGATTTTTTTACCAAACAAGTCAAAATGCCACTTTGTCTCCTCTGAATATTTTAAAATAATATTATCCTTCCAAAACCATTACATGGTTTCTCTTATATTTCTCTTTGAGAAACATTGCCCAGGACAGAGAGAGCACAGATACAAGTAAAGGTTTGTACAAGAAAAATACCATTACCTTCTCTCAGTGTGAGCATGATCAAATTTAGACGCCTCTTCCTCAAAATTGATCATATTTGCCCTTTGATATTTATGAAACTCATCAAATCGGGCCCGCTGTTTAGGTGGAATAAACTGCCTGCAAAACAAAAACATAATTTGTGCAGCAGTGCACAACAAAGAGGTCTAAATTTCACAATATCTTTGGAGAGGCTAGATCAAAGATTCTCCCCGCTATCATTAATGACTATGATAATGATTACGATAAATAAGAGAGGCTGAATTGCCTGCATTATTTTTTGTCGACTGCCATGGTTCGAGTTTTACATCTATAGCATTGTTTTCAGTCTGGTTTTTTTGCCTTTTTTAAATATCAGTTTTTCAGGTTTGAAAGTTTTGGATATTATGTAACATAATTTTTAAAAATTCATTATGACATCAGAGACATAAATCGTTATCAATATCAAATGTTTTATATCAATCAGTATCAAATCTTTATTGGTACATAAACCAGGAGTTGATCAAAAGAGACATAGAAGAATCAATGTCATCAAAAGATTCAAATAACAATTTCCTTTTAACAATTCATCCAATAAATTGACTTTAAGTACCGGTAAATCAATTATATTTTAAAGTACATTTGCCCTTTCTAACGTATATTTTGAAAAAGTTGGGAACCATGTACATCCATTTGAATCTTCATATTTTATAAATATATAACAATACTTTTTAAATACTGTTATGTTATGTAACTGATTTTTTGTATTTAATAAATATTACAATTTCAATACTATTTATATTGATTCAATAATAATAATGAGTAAACATCAGGTGCAATGTTATGATTATTTTTATATCTAATGAATATACTTCTCGATTACTGTGAAAATTTTTGGTACAATGTATTTGTGTTTAAATCTATAAAAAAAATATTAATCAATATATATTTTTCTTATACATGTATATTGTGAAAATTTCAATAAATCAACTACAAGCGAGATCACACACATATACACAAAACACACAGAGTAACTCCTACAATATCTGGCACTGTACCTGATCTGCTGGATGATTCTGGTTTGTTTGGGGGTCTTGAGGATGGCGGCCAGAGCCCGGGCCAGCATGTCTACGTCCCGATCCTCAGCGTACTGCTTCAGAACACTGACCACCGCCATCTTCTTCTCGTAGTCGTTTCCCAGAATCTCGTTCATCTGCGTAAAGTTCACAGTCAACATTGCAATATTGGCTGTGAAGATCGGGAGATAGATCTGTTTTTTAATGAAAGGAACGAGAGCCATGGCACCCCCCTCTATTATAATCACATAAAAGCACTCTTATGATCCGAATCATCAGCATGTAATCTCATAATGATATCCTAACTGCATATTTCCCCTTCCTCTTCTTCGAACAAATTATATGCACAGGAGCTCTTATTCCTTACAAACTTAAAGGTAAACTTTTTATATTAACTTATTTATCTCCATGACAACCAAAACATTTCAAATCCCCTTTTATCTCATCAATACATTGATCAGGCTGATATTTCAATGGTCTATTGTCAATATGGCACTTATGGCCCTGTCTCCTGATGAAGCTTCACAAAAAATGAGATGTTTCAGATAATAACATAGCCGTTCCATTCCCGATACTACGGGATGAATCCAATTCTGTGTTTTAAAGCTATTCTGTAGAGGCATTTCCCCATGATTATGAGCCATGGGACCCAAAAAACTTATTGTTGAAGCAAATGATACACAAGCCAATGGCCGATTTTGAAGTAATTTCGCTTTGCTTGGTACAAAAACGCACATAAACTTGGGAAATCCTATTAATTTGATTAATTTTTCTGGCTGGAATATTATTAGGGAGTTAATGACACAAGGCAACTGATGAACTTAACAAAATCAACAGTGGTAAAATCTACAAGGCTCCCTTTAATTAGAACAAGCTTAGCTTCAACCTTCAGTGTGGATCATGTATTGCATTCCTGTCTGCAGCTTATAATAATCACCAGCATAGATATCTTTGATACAAATTTAATCTTGCCTTGTTCTTTTGTTTTGTTGCAAAATACAAGAAAAAAAAATTTGTTTTTTCTTCTCTATACTCCAAGCCCTTTAATATATGGACTCAGTTTTTAGGAGCAACCATTTTTAACACCCACTCTGCATGCACACAATTTTAAATGAATTGAAACAGAAAAAAACAATTTGAAGAGAGCATTCAGAATCTTTGAATAAATTGTTTAAAATCAAAATATCATGTAAAGCAGACATTAATATATCTGGAGTACCAGTATGTTGCTTTTGATTGATTTAATCACGATTGTCACTTAAATTTCTAATATTTTTCTATCTGTTAATCATAAACACATTTCTCGTATTTCTCTCCTCCATGAAAATTCACTTATTGCTAATTTCTTGCACATGGTAGTAAAGAAAAAAAAAATCAAAAATTAAAAAAAAATTAAAAAGGAGGGAAAACCTGTAGGCTCTTTTCTACAGGTAACAATATGAATTCATTGTCAGGTGTTTCTTGTTTACAATTACTGGTACAGTTTCACCTGATGCCTTGGTACGGTAAATTAATCAAGAAACCCCACAGACTAGCATGGGCCCAGATCAGCCCGGCCATTGATTGCAAGCATAGGGCTAGCTTTTCTTTATGGTGTTCACGTCTTGTAAAATAAATGAAGTCTATCCCCCTGAGTGTTGTTGGTATTGATCTGAGCTTCCTCTCGATACCCTTACATCGGGTATCAGGGAGCCAAGATTTGTACCTGGAATACTCTTTATTTCTTCTTTGTGTGTCAAGGCGTTCTGCATTTTTTTTTGTAGGGTAAAAAAAGCGAGTATTCAAACAAATCTTGATTGATCTTTACTATTCTTTAGTTGTATGTTCTAATAGAGCTGTTTTAACATAAAGATATTTTTATAGTTGTATTATGTTCATCAAAACATTAATTACGAAAACAGTATTCTGAAGTTTTTTGATATAATACACAAGACATAACTGTGTATTATCACGATGTATTACTCCTTATACATGAATAGCATGGTTGTGAGCTTCTTAAAAAAATTTAATCCCTATTTTTACACATCATTCATATGCATATTTTGCATAAAATTCCTAGGACAAATCTCACTGAAAGGGGCTTTTTTCTGTTTACATTAAAGATCATAAACTTTTGTTCAGAAAAGATCATCCAATGTTTACACATCAAGATACCTACTCCACTCTTACACAGCTGGGATCGATTTTTTTCTTTACTATAATTGATTTTTTCCTCTTTTTTCAAGGTATTTAACAGTCATCCATCTTTTCACAGATCTATTTGCCTTTAATGGGGGAATAAAAGAAAAATAGACAGCGTTTGGGTGTGTAATCAAATAAATAAAATAATCAATTATTCATGGAGAGGAACATCAACCGTAGACAGAATGCCACTTCTTACAGTAGCTGTACATTCAAGTTACGTACCTCTTCCTACAATCGCTGTACCATTTAATAAACTAGCTGCCCCATCATCCATATGTATCTTTGAACAGTCTGTCTCTTTTGTTAAATATTATTTCAAAGATGCTCAGAAAATTTAATACACAATTAAAAATGAATTATTACACGTACCACCACTTCCGATAAATGATCTATAAACCTCAAATCTGTTGATATAGTAGAGTACCGTAATTGAGAAGTAGGCCTAAATACATACTCTGCAAGCCATGAAAATATATAGGAATTTTGAATATTTTCAAGGTTTAAGGTAGAGATGCTATTGTAGCTCTGTCATGTATGTCTTCATCAAACTTAATATTTCCACAAAAATAAATCAAGCTTTATTTGTAGACTTATTTTCATACATATTTTTTAAAAATGGGGGAAAGATATTACGAAAACTCTGTCTATTTAAATTTTGTGTCATAAAATTGTTATATTAATAATGGTTTTAAAAAAAAGAGATATCTGTGTAAAATTATAAACATACTGAAGGTTACAACAACAAGTGAATGTCCTACCCTGTCGTGTAGTGACTTGGCTCTTTTGACTCTTCCCCATTCTCCGGGCTGGTTTTGAGTTGGAACATTTCTCTTCAGAACATGTTTGTACTCCTTGCGTCTTCCGACGGGGATAATGCTGATAGCGAGTCTTCTTAACCTCCCGGACAAGAAGGGTCTGACATCTTCTTGTTTCCGGATCGGAAATCCATTCATTTCCAAAAGAATATCACCTGTTATTAACACAAACACATTAAATCTTGATGAGCAATGTCAATTTTGGTGTAATTATTAATTTATTTCGAGGACGCAGCAGTCAATGTTCAGGGATATTTGAAGTATTACTGGTTTGTGCAAGAGTGATTTCAGTTTTTATGTGAGATAGTAGTTTCTGAGCATACATTTTTATACCTACGAAAAAATGTTTGGTGTATATAATTGCAAATGTTAAGTTTCTGGAATGTAAATTGATGGGTAGTTGACATCCATTATAAATATTTATGAACTTTTATCCACCAAGAGAGTTAATGATTCTAAACTAATTTACTAAAATTCAATCAAATTAGCAAAGGACCATTACTTTCTTTTTCAATGAAGACTAATTTAATCAAAGCCCATTCACACAATGATAATGACCAATGTACAAGTAGATATTATCAAACTGCCATTTAACTACATAATCATTATGTGGATAAATAAATGCATTTTTCAATAGCAGGGTAAAAACATTCATAAGACATCACTCAAAGTTACCCTACCTGGTTTGACACCTGCTTGGTGAGCTGGTCCCGATAACTCCACATTTTTCACATGCACAGGTTTGTTGCCCTGTACATCGAATCCACACCCCGATACTCTCGAACACACTACCTCTATCTGCTGAACACGAGTGATAACTCCCAAAGTGGGGGGCTGGGAGCGACTATGCTTAGCCAGGGACTTGAGGGTTGTTGCTGAAGCATTAGTAACATCCTCCCCATCTAGTTCAATGATTTCGTCTCCTGGCGAGAGACCAGCATGAAATGCGATGCTTCCTTTCGCTACACTCAGCACATATGCGGGTCCTTCACCGAAAACATCAAATCCACAAGATTTAGGCCATTTATGTGACATTCTAAGCGGCATGGTGATTATTGTCATAATGCATTGAGACAAAACAGAGGGAAAAGAAAACTCCTAAGTATATGCTCTCATGGTTAGGGAAAATCTGTACATCTTCATCTGTAAAATAAATTGATAAAAAATTTAATTTAAATATATTCATTAATTAAAAAAAAAATACTTCTATTTTTACAAAGAGGAAAAGAGAGTTTAATCAAAGAGTGAAATTATCATAATTCCACTATATATACAGAGACTTTGGGGGGAAAAAAAACTTTACCCCTCTAATTTCCAAAACTTCTGCGGGCTGATGAGTCTGAGGTAAACACTGCGGTCACCAATGTATCCGCCACGACATTCCACATATCCAGCTGGTTGTTGTTTCCGCGTGCATCATCTCGTGCCTCTGTGTGAATCTCCGTACAATAACCCAATATCGATCAAACAGGACCATGTTTTGTTATTGTTTATCGATCACTTGACACCTTGGCGTGTTTTGGTGTTCGCAGCTTCCCGCCCCGCGGAGTAAGTCAAGTTAACTCGTTCCAGGTTTATTCAATCTGTAAAGTATGTCAATTTTTTTCCTTAAAACAAGACTGATTTTTAACAGGTTTTCCGGTGTTATTTTCTGTCGAATTTTGAGGAAATTTATACTGATTAAATTGATTCAATTTGCACATTTTGAAATACATGGTTCAAATTTTTGACCATAATTCATTATTTCAAAACACGGGCCCTGGAAGTTATTGTACATATATTGCATGTGCATGTATACATGCACATGCAATATATTTACAATAACTTCCAGTGCCCGTGTTTCAAAAACAACACCAAGATATTTTTCAAGAAACAGCAATACAAGTATATGCGAGCCGAAAAATCTTACTTTGGAACGGACTTCGGGAAAATATCAAAATATGATGCCAAAAAAATTATTTTCAAAATTTGGAATTACTTTTTAACAATTCTTCAGCTCAAAAATGTTTTTAATGAGATATATAGTGGAAAGAAAAAATTGACATTCTTTTGGCAACTAAGTGTAACATGCAAAACAGCATTTTTATTCTGAAAATTGTATTTTTATAGGTGAATGAAATTTATACAATATGAATTCAATACCATATGTAAAAACGATCACATTATCCTTTCATTGTTTATTATAAACAAAATGCGTATCAAATAAATTGATAGAATGTATTTTTATTCATATTCGTTTATATTAACGTTATCTATTATATATTCGCAATTACTTTGTAAATGCATGTCAATGAATTTAATTATTATTAAGTCAATAACAATAACACGTAATATCACTTAGACAAAATGTATATATTGTATACATTATCATTAGGAGAGGAAGTTGTAAGAACTTGTTTCCAATCCTTTTGTGCAATTTACACACTAAAATATGTTCAAATCATTTATATTCGTTGCCATTGCTGGAAGTTATCATGGTTCAGAATATCAACTTCAGTCATACGCGGAGTTCTATTAGTTCAATCTCGGTGCAGGTTTCCTAAATTCATGGCAAATCAATGGTTACAGACACCATTATTAATTCAATTCCTATGTTTAAAATTGTGTTGCGACAGGTACCTTAATTATTATTCTGTTTAAAATAGTAACGGGTACTTGGGAGAACCGTTGAAACATGGATGTAGACGAAATGGGAAAAGGCGCCAAACCTCTTTCCAGAAAAAATAATTGGAATACCCTAATTATATGCACATCTAAAAATTGTGTCCTAATACCTTCAAAGTTTAAAGAAATTCAGTTCAACAGTTTAAGACTTGTTTACATGAAAAAAAAAAAAATTAAGACCGACGGGTCAAGAACATTATGCCCATTGAAACCTGTTGTGTGGGGTATGATTTTTGAGTATGATAGTTTATGTCACTGTCTAGTATGGTATATGGACCAACCTCGGTTGATCAAGATAAGCTAGATATTTACGTAAACTAAATTGTTAACTGTTCGAGTCTCTCTGTACCAGACAAATATCAAAATATGCATTTTTGTTAAACTGGTAAAAAAAATTAAGCTTTTGTAATAAGCACCAAGGACACATATACTGTAGATTCCTTATTTTACACGAGTACTTAATTCCGCGATTCAACCCATTTGCATCAAATCGCCAACGCAAAATTTCTATCATAGTTTTATTTAAGTTACATCTATCTAAAAAATAAAATCTTAAAATCTGGAGTTGTCCTTTTTGCGCTTTTACGCGGATATTTATTCTAAGCGTTTAATTAGTAATCTACAAGCATAATTACACTTTCCAGTGTCTTTGTCTATATCACTACGAATTGATTTTGTAATGTGTAGAAATATATATTAATTTAAGTAATAAGGAATTATTATAAGTAATAATGAATTCTTTGAATATTATGAGGTGATCAAATATGATCGGGGGTAATCAAATCTATTAAAAAGCCCTTCAGGCATTTAAGGATTTGATCACTCCTACAATATTTGATCAGTTCATAATTTACTAAAAGAATGATTCCTTATTCCTTAATTTGAAATCCTATTTGCACACAACTGTCACCAATGTATTCCTGCTAATAATAACATGTCTAAAACACATGATTCATATGAATTTTGATGGTTATTTTCAAACTGAATGCTAATATGCAGAGTATTAAAAAATCCACACATATACAATATAATTTAACACATTGCTTTATTCATTTTCTTAACTTTGTAATCAAGGTTTCCAATCACAAAAATAACTTTTTTTTAATCTGAATGTGTCACATTCGGAAAAATGCAACAGCAGTACTAGAGAAGCAGTCTCATTGAACACAAAAGCCTTTCCAGTTTGTACAATAAATAAATTAAATAACTGCAAATTATTAAATAAGCACTACCAGACAAAAAATCTACCTGCCTTGTAAACAATTCTAATGTAAATCTTTAGCTATAACAGATTCCTTACAACTCTGTACAAACATTGTCCTGCGTTATTTGGTCTAAGGCACAGATTGTCAATCAAACACTGACAGGGGAATAGAAAATTATGTCATTTCTGCAATCCTACTCTATATATCTATTGAAGCAGCTAAACTTAAATTGCCTAGATTGATAACTAAGAATTTCAAAATACTTGTACAAATTATCTTAATTACGCAAATAATAATAGGCAAACACAAATCAAGCAATTTGATAACCCTACTCTTAAAAGAATAAATATGACTAGTTTCTAAAACTAAATACATGTATTCAGCCAACAAAATAAAAAAAAAAAGACCTGTATGCATTTCGATATTGTACTTCTCTGCTTTCTTGAAAATGTGATTGCTTTTAAAAAAATATCATATTTAGAAAACAAACGATTAAGGAAGGGGAAGTAATACTGAATTTCAACATTTCAAATGAGCAAACATGCAAAAAGTGTGAAAAAAGACCAACTATTCTTAATAAAGTTGAAACAGCAAGCAATTACAAACAATGAATTTGAACCAAATTTCAAACAATGAACTCATGGAAATAAACATACTTTATGTTGTCATGCAATTGCACCACAAGTCAATGTAACTGTCATGAAAAAAGTAATAAAATACATACAAGTTCTCCATAAAAACATCCTAAACATTTTATCACAAGTGTGTCACTGCCATTTTCTGGATTTATTTATCCTTGTCCTTCCATGTTCCTTCACCACTTTTATTTTTGCATAAACAACACAATTATCCCATTGAAAGTGTTATTTATCAAACTCTAACCAGCATTACCAGCTATGTCACATTCCAGGCACAAAAACGATGTATTTTTTTGCATAAACCAATAACACCCCCTATTATCTTCACAATACAAATTTTACATCTTTAGTTAACTCTTCATACATGTACATCAAAATATTTGTACAAATTACAAAATAGGATGGAATTACTGGGTAAATATTCATCATATAACATAGCAAAGTTTTGTTCATACATGCTTTCATTTGTCTGGCCAATGTGCTACCACATTATTCCACTTTTAATCTCTTGGCATTTTGTGCATCCCCTGAGCCCACAGCATTAGACACTGGCATCACCACAATGGTTTTGGTTCCTGGGAGAGCTGTCCCTGCATTAGCTGCCCTGACAGTGACAGTGGCGGGGTTTGAACCAGGAGCGGCGGTCACGATAACGTTCCCATTCACATTGGTGTTCCCAGTACTGGATAGTACCATCAGTGTGGTGGTGTTGGGATCACTTTTGTTCAGCAATGTTTGAGCAGAGGTTGGGGCGCCACCCGTGGCCCCCTTACTGATCATTACCGGCTTTGTTTCAGCCTCCAAGTTACTCATCAGCACGGCACTGCTTATGTCAATGAACTGCAAGAAAAGAAAATCAAGTTAAACAAAATTGTGATATACAAAACTTAAAAAGTAAAATTGGAAGAAGAAAAACCAAAATGTACATAGAGTAAATGCTGAAAATCTGCAACAACTATCATTACCACTCCAATATTGATCAAAATCAAATGTAAATCTAAAGGATTTGATGGAATATAAAAATAATTTTAATCCTATTACTAGTATTCATATCTAACACTTATAGAAAATGTATATGCTCTTTTCCCACTTTCATTCAAAAGAAAATACTGTAATATCTCCAAAAACATAATTACAGTTTCTTTCATGAGAGTCTGCTTTGTGCAAAAACTTTACTTTCTATATGTAGTATTTTGCATTTCAAAACATTCCAAAGTTGAATTTAGCTCTACTATAGTAAAACCTGTCTAACCCAAAATCTGTGTTAATCTCGATTCGTGATCTAATCATTCCAATCATTTTCAGTCAAGGGTTTCTCTGTATTTTTCATTAGACACCCTGTTTCAGTCTTAGACAGGTTTGACACTACTACATCATTGGTTATGACTACAAGAGACAACACACTGTGCGGACCGTGTTTTGACTCTCTACATACTTGTCTAACCTCCCCCATTACGGCTATTGGAGTCTCCCCTGTAGCAGCAGCCACTTTATGCTCCACCAGGTAGAACATGTACTCGTCATACAGGAGACGGATCAGGTGAAACGAACCAAAACTAGCTGCACTTCGTAAAGTCAAATCTCGGATCACCATTGAGCTGTAAAATCAAATAACACTATGTAATTTTTTTGTTCACAGAGCACCAAGCTACATGTAGTAGAATGACTTCAACACGAATATTTTTGAAAGCTGCTTGGTCCGATTTTATATCAAATTTTATGCGCGCTTGTAAGCGATGGCTATGCTTAGTATATGTATAATAATAGACATTGCTGTAGTTTTTCCAGTCAATTATGCCAAATTTCAATGAAGAAAAATACGTACAAAATTTGCTAACAAAACAAACGACATAAAAAGGTACCGCGTTATTTCGCATCATGTTAAATTTCACCCCTGACGATGAGACGGGTACGGTTGTATTACGACTTTGACATTGCTTTAGATAAAGGTCAAAATGATCAGACAAATTACAAATAAACATGTGTACGTTTTGTTCGCTAATATTTCTGAAGTTTGCTTTCTTTACAATCGATGCATAGCAAAGTTTGCTTTCTTTACAATCGATGCATAGCATGCGGGTTGAATATCCCCAATCATTCAAGGGATGAAACCAAGCGGTTTCCTTTTCTAAACATTCCCGTGATGCATTTTGGTTTGTTTTTTCGTTTGCCCAAAAAGAAATTACTTTTATTTACTTTGAATATTTCTAACTTTGAAAGGACATTGATTCTGCTGGTGTAAATAGGAGAAAGTCCATAACTTTCTAAGATAAATGGATTGTATGGAAAAAAAATTTGATACTGTAATAACAAAAAAATCGGACCAAGCAGCTTGAAGTAATTCATAGCCAATAAATAATTTCCTACAGATTGATGTTTACCTGTAAAATGACCATTTCAGTAGGAACTGCCTGGCTGCTTTGGGGAAGTTGTCGCTCCCTTCGTGGGGTTTGAGGACCTGATTGACCACCCCCTCCAGCCATACAGCCCACTGCTCCAGTGAGTTCTGAAGCTCTAGGGTCTTTTTAAAGTCATCCTGTAACTGCTGGACCACAGCATCATCACACTGACATACCCAAGACGCCTGCTCCTGTTGGTCACAAGATGCAACAATTTCAATTTAAATATATCCCTTTTATCATTATTCTTTTTAATTTTTTTTTTAATTAACAGTTTTATGCTTCTTTAATGTCTTCAGTATTATCAAAAATTTAATAGTTACTGTTACATGCATGTACACAACATTTAAAATTATTTCTTTTTTTACATAGAAATTGGTTAGAGAATCGTATCCATATTTTTCCTTCACTTTTTTATTTGAACCATTTACTTACTTGAACATTGGCGAAGTCCACTCTGTTGAGATCGGTCAACATCTGGTTGATCTGCGAGGTGTTCTGAAGAACTGCCCTTGCTGCCTGAGCTAAGTGATTGAGTGAGGTGTACCGGCGCAGGGTCTGGGCAAAGGCACTGACTGCACTCACCTATTGGTGGAGAAAAAGCAAATTATTAGAGGGAGACAACTCAGTTTTACACCTCACTTACACAGTATAAAACTATTCACTGACTCTTTTTATTCTAATATGTAATAATAATGTACATCTTACCTTTGTTTTCACCATTTCTTCTGGGACTCCTGTCATGGCACCTTTCAACCAATTTTCTAAACTTTTGGCAAAATTTCTTATGGCTTGTGTAAGTGAACCTTTGCAGAAACAAATACATATATTATTATGATATAAAATTAAAATTATTTATCTCTTGTAACATGTATTTCTTCTTCATAGAAGACATTTTAACAACTTACTAGGTATAGGTCGTAAAACATCTGGAATCAGAACTTCTACTAGTGCTTGATAAAATGTGTAATCTGCTTTTCTGACCCATTGCTGTAGAGGCTCATAGGAGCTGACCATATACAATTTCTCTTTTGGTAACCGCTTCTCATAATCATTATCAGCCCTGCAAACAAGTAATTTTCTAAGTGTAAAATAATCTTAACATTAATATGTGTACTGTTAACCGCTCTGATAAACAAACATATATTCACATAATAAATTGAAAGAGCTTCAATTCTGACATACGTCAACTGATCAGGTGGCTGATTTCTCCAAAAGCCCTGCCAAAGCGCCTCAATAAGAGAAAACTGTAGATTGACGACCACATCAACAATAGCTTCTGCATGTTCTCGATACATTTTCTCAAATGATTTGATATGGTCTATCGTAATTCCTTCAGGGAAAGGCACAGATGTGTCAATATCACCAAAGTTAGGGAGAGCAGCAGAGGCATCCCCCAGGAACTGCTGATGTTGTTCTTGCTGAGCCTTGGCAGGATCGTGGGGGCCATGAGAGCCATGATTACTGTCAGAGTCTGTCTCTCCTTTCCTGAAAAATAAACACAAATTTTAGAATAAGAACACTGCCAAACAAAGCATTTCCTCACAAATGGAAATATTTTTTTAAAAGTGTCATGAATCATGCAGACCATTCTAAGTAACTGGTTTTTCAATGTATTTTATTTTAACTTGTACATAAAATGAAGAGTTGTATACTCTAACTGATTTTGGATATCTCAAGAAATAGTTCGCTGATAACTTTGAATTTCTTAGTGTTTGACTTGCATGTATATTAATGACTAAGAAGTTTGCAAAGATTGTTGATTGTAAGTGCTAATGGTTTTTTCAATTTTCCTCACAAGCTTTTGTACACAAACTCATTTATATAGACAGTGAGCAACAATATATCCCCTTCGCAAAATGTTTGGTGAGGGGTAATACAACAAGAGTTCAGGTGATTGAATATTTGGTCAGCATTTAAATTTTCTTCAGCAATTTTCTGTACAACTGTGGATGAGTATAACTTACCCTTTGCCATGGTACATTGGTTGTTGTCGGATTGCCATTGTTTCATTGTCTGTAAATTGATTTAAAGGAGAATTTGCCTTTATTCTAATTCCATAGTAGTGGTACTTTGAGTTTCCTCTGAAAAATAATACATCTCAAATTAGTTCACAATATGATGAACTCTACAACAGTTATTGCCAAAATCAAAGAAATGCAGCAGCCATCATTTTTCAATGTACAAAAAAGTCATTAATAACCAGATTAGAAATGCGCATCAACCCTGCACTAATCATAGTCATGACAATAACACATCTTTGTTTCAGTCATAACAAAGTCAATTGCCTCACACGCATATTTTTAAAAGCTTTATTCAGCTGTTTGGAGAGCCTCCCTAATGCACGTAATATGCATATTCTCGATCATTGATTTTTATTACTTTTAAAGTTAAAAAGAATATGATACCAAAATTTGTTTTAAATATAATTCAAGTGCCTTTTACATTCAACAAAAACTTTCATCTGCAACAAAATGCAATAGTGTGCATTTGATGCCTGTGAACTATAATTCTCAAAACTTCAAGGTTCTACTGAACAGCCAACACAAAATCATGTTGTCTCTCTATAGGAGAAACAATCAGTGGAATTTCTGAGCTGTTAGTGGAGTAGAAATAAAGTTCTTCTATCTTACATGCTGCATGATAACTTCTGTCTCAAAATGATGATTAATATAAAAATCTTCAGCTAACGCCTCCACCTTAATATTTTTAAACAATAAGTCCCGACAGATTATCCTGCAACATCCATGATAACCTGTACTTTATTTCTTAATTAAAACTGACAAAATTGCTTTAAAAAATTTGGACACAAAAATATATGATTCATGAGACCCCCCTTGGATGCAAAAGTAGAGAACTTACCTGGTACCCAAGCGTCTAGTTCGGAGTCCCAAGAACACAGATCTAATAAGTTTTCCAAAGGAAGCAGGATTCATTGGGTCCAGGTTCTGTTCCTGGCAGTGTCTTAGATAGTGATTGTACAGGGTGCTCCTGGGAAGACTCACACCTTCAGCTGTCTCATAATTGTCTATCAACCACTGGACCTAAGCAACATTAACAAAATACATTCATTCTTGTCTAAAAGCTAGCTTGTTATCTATAATTTTTCATGCTCTACCACATGTACAAAATAAGATTTTTAATGATATCTTTTTATGGAACACATAATCATTGTACATTAATTAATTTGAATAAATAAAACATATTTACTGTAGCGGGAGAGGCTCTAGTTGTGTGGGTGAGAGGGGTACCTTCCCCATCCATGGTGCCTCCTTGAATTAGATAGGTACCCCCTTGGTGCTGCAAAATCTGTCCTTGAACTGTTTGTACTGTCCCCAACTACAATGAACACAAGAATATATATACATGTATTTTCATACTTCTAAAAATATTTTGAAGTTTAAAAACATTGATTATTATAGATTAGTGTAATATTTATATCATCCCCTTTTTTTTTTTCAAATTAGAGTATGCTGTGTCATTCATCCACTGAAGAAATGTATCCAGACACAAAACTACTAAATCAATATCATTTAATTTCCCCGAATAGAAAACCACATCCAAATAGGGTATTAATTAACCCACCCTGGTATGATCATTTAAAATTAATTTTAAGAATACTTGAATCAAATTACAAATTGATGTCATACATTGTGGATTGCAGATTTACTTGTACATCAAAGGGTGTTAACTCTTTCTGCACAAGAGTACCATGGACTAACTACTCTGGATGTGCAGAGTAGAGAGAGTCTAATTAAATAGTTTTCTAATGTTGCACTCTGTGAATAACTTATATCTTGCTTGACATTTAGAAACTTACCTGTTGCCCAGTGCTCTGATAGTAAGTGCTCGACACTGGCGTATACATTGTCTGTCCATATTCATTCTGGTATGTACCTTGCCTACAGAATCAAGACAATTTTGTATTATTTGCTGAAATGTTCAAAACAAATTTTCAATAAAAAAAAAAAGCAAAATGAAAAGTGAGCTATAAGTTCCTCTTCCTGATTTCAATACAGTTAACAAAATCATTTCTTTGTATATGTTTTAAATGTCTATAATACTATACTTATTATATGTACTTCAACTCAATATTTTGTGCAGATCAGAATGTTTAGTTTCAAATTGCATTAATTCACAAAGAAAACATAAGTATAAACACATTATAAAGCCAAGAAAACATAAACAAAAACAAAAGTCAAAAGGATATCAATCCTCTATAAACTGAAATATAATAAATGTATAAATCAGAATGCTTCATTAATTTGAAAAGTTTACCATTGGCCATTATGTCTGAGCTGTACTCTGTTTTAAAAAGCAATAGTATAAAAGTTACACCAGACACATTTTGACAATGAATTAATCTGAGGAGGGAGTGTGTGTGTGTGTGTGTGCCACTGACTACAACAAAATCACCAGATACAATGAAGTTTGCTTTTCCATCACTTTAGAAATACACCCCAAGTGTAAATCCATTAGGGTGCATGCAGAGCAATGTCCTTTCTCATGATAAACCCAACAATCATCTTTCACCCCACCCCACCCAAAATATGAAATTCAGGAACTGTATGATCAAGAGTCACAACACGCTTTATATCCCTGTAAAGAACATTGCCAAGCCATTACAATATTCAGTATGTTTTGTGCAGAACAATCAAGCATTACTGCCACTCAAACCAGTGTGAAGTCCACAGCAGACTGACCACATCTATTTATATATATCGTACATTTGCCCATTTGCGTAGATACCAGGATCAGAGCCATCTACGTACTGTACATGAGTAGGGTAAACCGCTTGTCCTCCTTGTTGAATAGTAACAGTGTCTGCGTTCTGTGCCTGGTCCCCCAGCTGATCTGGAACTGAAATGGGATATAGGCATTTGTTAGGAGACAATCAACACCTTCAACTTCCAAAAAAACGTGGATTTTTTCATATTGGTAAATTTCTAATATTTTCCTCACAATTCATTGACTAAAATCATGAAATACTGATTGCTAAGTTTTGAATAACAGGCCTTACTTGTAACTATGAACTGTTGGCCAGAGTGTGTCTGTGAGGGCTGTATGATGGTGGTCTTCTGAGTTTGTCCATTCTGGGACTGAGAGGTAGATGAAGACTTAGAGGTACCCTGAGGAAAGGATGACAAAATGATAACACATGCTAGATACACAAATCAAGGAGATCAAATTAATCATACATTGGCATGCAAACCTGGGTAAACAATCAACATCAACCTCAATCATTACCCTTAGTATAATACGATGAAGCATAGTACCTACCTGCACCTGAACTACAGTCGGATTCATTGCCTGCAAGTCCGTTACAAATGTCTGTGTAGCCATCTGAGCATTTGTGAAAACTGGAATTAAAAAATCAAAACCAATTATGGAAACATATTGCTTGATATGTTTATTTTTTTTTTTTTATTAAAGCTTAACTGTATTTCCTTTTTTTTTTTTAAATGTAATGCATTTTGCATCTGCCTGAGAGTTGCAACTGTTTTCAATCGAACATTCTAGTCATGTAGCTTTGAGCTAAAAAGTTGCTTGTGAATTTTATATTAACACATTCAATCCAAAGTATCGAAAGTAATAAAATAGTTGCATGTGTTTTATAAATCTGAAATGTCTTGTAAACAACTTTATTTATTAATGACTGATTATCAATGCACATTGCAGAATGAAATTCTAAATTTCAGAATTTTTTTCTACAATAATAAATATCCTACAAATTAATAACAGTTAAGTCAGATCAAATAAGTAATAATTTTATCAGCATTGCCAAGTCAATTTTTAATTGTGTTTTAAGTTATGTACTGAATATATGAACCTTTAATAACTCTTTCTTCAGTTTTATGGATTTCTTTTTAACTTTTAACTTAATGATCCTCTGTTTTCTACATATCAAATATAAAGTCAGATTTGATAACTTTGGAGAAAAAATTATCATTCA
The DNA here is from genome assembly GCF_963853765.1 of Magallana gigas. Classification (NCBI taxonomy): domain Eukaryota; kingdom Metazoa; phylum Mollusca; class Bivalvia; order Ostreida; family Ostreidae; genus Magallana; species Magallana gigas. Next base: position 16,381,348 of record NC_088859.1, on the reverse strand, counting down.
CTTTTTCCTTAAATAACATAATCTTGAGAGAATAAGTAATATTAATAGATAGTCTCCTTTTTGGAATATGACAAATATTTTTATATAACAATGCATTTTGCCAGTAGTTTTCATAAAAAGATAAGAAAATACTGAATTTAAATTTTAAACAAATCCAACATTACATATACAATTTTTTATTTTTATATTTTAGTCAGAAATTAAATGAATGTTTATGGATAATGCTAAACTAACATGTTTTCATATACCGGTAATAATAATTTGAAATTATTATGGAAAGAATTGACTGATCTTGAATACAGTAAAAATGGGAGAAATTGACAGTCAAATAACTGCCATTGTTTTAAAAAATATATTATGGTAAAAAGTGAAATTATTCTTTAAATCTGTTTTTTAAATATCAAAATTACTATTTGTAAAGGTTTTATTTTATATATTTTGTAAATGTTTAGATATAATTCTTCCTGATACAAAATTCGACTATATGTTAATTTTTATTCTAAACAAAAGTTGCATAATTTCATTTAATAAAAATTAATTATTTGTCATTGTAATCTCTATTATTAACACTTAACTTCAATCTATGTTAATAACATCATAAAATTTTATTATATTTAAAACAATACACATACGAAGTAATACCTTACAAAACCCTTTTTTAGTATGAATAAATGTAAACAATTATTTCATAGAAAAAAAAAATTACAGAGAAATATTTTGTTCATATATATCCTATTTATATATATCAAGTCATATTTTTAGGATTTTTTTTTTCCAAACATAATAGCAAGGAGTTTATCTTTTTTTTCAGAACAAAAATATTAAAAGTTAAATACTTTCTTTTAAAAAATTGTCATGATGAATCTTGTTCACATTTATTCCATTTGTTTTTCTTGAACATGTCAGGACAAGATGACATTAAAAATTTGTCATGGGTAGAACATTGATTAACTTTACAAGTTTAGTAAACTTTATAAAGTTTACTTAATTATGGATATGAAAAGCCAACAGTGATGTCAACTTTGTGTCTACAGTGTTATCTTAGATACATTTCTGGTTTCCTAGCAACTCAACATTCCGCCCAAGTTCAACCAACTCCGGTGGAATTTACTTATTTAAACAGTTCAAATCAATCAAAAATAATCAATAACACGTTTACAATATGAAATCAAAATTAGAAACATTAAAATAGTTGTTACCATGGAAACATTTATAGTCATTGCTAGGATACAAAACGGTTGCTGACCAAAAAACATTTACACCTCGAGTTGGACGCCATTTTCTTTACGAAACGGTATCCAACCCCAGCATGCATGGAACACATCGCAAATTACCGAGAAATGTCTCAAAATTTTATTGCAAAAAACATCCCCGAAGAGACATTGATTTACATCTACTACTTTGACCATGATGTAAATGAAAAATCACCTTTTACGTGTTGGTGGGTAACAGTCGTCAACAGCTACGGTGGCTATGGCGTTTATTCCTACGGCAACAGTTGCCAGTCTCCCCGCGTCAGCAAAGACACCAGATTCCTACGCACGCAAAACCGGATGTGGTTACGTTTTCAGAAAAATGACAATATGACTTATATTTTTAACTATAAACTTATATTAACTAAACTATCATTGTATCTTTATGATTTTTAGTCTTACTTTGTCGATGATTTGCGATCAACTAGAAAATTAATCTTGCACTATATTGAAGACCACCCTACTTCCGGATCACGGTATTTCGGCCCGAGGAAGGCATTCAATATGGCGGAATCGCTTCGATATAAATAAACCTATTTCTCTTTGATTTGTGTTCTTTCGTCTTTATAAGAGATTTTAAAATAACACTTCTATAAAATAGTATAATATAAAAGATATCAGAAATGTAAAGAAGATGTAATTTCCATCAACAAGCGGATAGTAAACTGTGTCATAAGACAAGGTTAGGGGTCAAACGCCATGCGGTATGCAAATAATGAACTGGTACCCTAAACTGGTCAAAATATGGATCTAGCAGGAGCGGATTCTGCAATCTTAACAAGTTTGTCAATTTCTTTAAATTTTTTTGTTTTATTTGTCTGTAAATATAAGATTATACCTCGCAAAATATTTATGAAATATGTTTCTTATCATGTTTTGCCAGACATAAAAGTTAAACTCTACAGATCTATGCATTGAAATAAAGCAACTTGCAAAATATTCTGAATTTAAATTAATTAACACTTTGAAATCCTAAAAGGAAGGCCAGACTGAGAAATTGACATTAAATTATTTAAATAAAAATTTATAATGAAATTCTTTATAATATTTTTTAGTAAAGAATGATGACTTCATTGTTAAATTATTTTATAATTATAATATATTTTTAAAATAAATTCTTACAAACCTCATTGGTTTGTCCTTAATTATTCCTGCGGATGGAGCTAGAGCATCAGATGATATCAAATACTCATGCAAATACATGTACTGTGTATGCTCAATCATCAAATTCAGGTAACTAGTGCAATGTTTAAGTAAAAATTTCAAAGAAATCTCTCTGAGCAGGGGTATCAAAACATATATTTATTAAACTTTTAATATATTTATTGTATGATTTCATTTATGACTGCTGTAGATTTTTTAAATTTTTGTTAACATAATATGTTTGTACAGCACCTTAGAGTTTGATATATAGGTCACTATATACATGTTTGATAATAATAATAACTACATAAATAGTAATAAAAACAGGAATCTGCCATTTTACAACTTTTTTTGTAATTAAAAAAATCTATAACATCAGGTGCCTGTGTATTATTTTAATTGGGGGTATATTTTTTATTATGAAAAAATACCCAATATCAAGTGCCTGTGAGTGGAGTATGTGTTTGCACAGTTAATAGCTTTGACCGATTTGGACATGATTAGCACTGGGAGGGCCAACGGTTTAGTCCATCACTTTTGTGGTATCACTGTAACCTTCAGCAAGTTACTTTACTCCCCACTAAGGGGTTAAAAAGGGTACCTGGCACATGAGTCAAGCTGGCTATGTGAATGAAAAAGCATATATTAGCACCATAATTTGGCAGCTCTGCTTGTATGCCCCCCCCCCCTCCCCCCCGGGAGCTGAGGATGTTATGGATTGTACAGGTCTTGCCACTGGGTAATATGTAGAAGTCATGAGGGGAATTCACTCCTACAGCAAGACTACCTGTACCTTTGAATAAAAGTGATTTCCATTTTATGTCTTGGCTGCAATTTTTAAGTACAAATTGAATATTATGTGCAATAATTATTGCTACATGTATTTGAAAATTTAATTCCTGTATCAATAATTTAAAACAGAAAAAAGGAAAATTTGAGAATTTTAAAAGGGCAAAAAAAATAAGCTTCAACACTTTCCCATTCTCTACGTCAACCCAGGACATGTAATTAAAGTTGATGAACATTCTTTATATTCATATAAACCGAAATACACACACATTTTGATAATTTTATTGAACAGAGCAATAAGATATAATATATACACTGTCAATATGCAGTCAATATACTATAAAGGAGTCTGATTTCATCATATGCCAATTCATAGACAACACATACGAGGAGAGCATTGTAGCAGTTGATATGCTCTTAATTTCAATGTCACCTATCAATTTTAAAGAAAACAATAACATGTTTATGGTATAAATTTGAGAGAAACTGCAGGTGTCTGAGAAAACTGGCTCAAGTTTTGCTTATGAGCTATAAATATTAAAAAAACAAGCAGTTTAATCAGTTTTCCTCTTTACTTCAGATCCCATTCTTTATCTGAAGCTGATTGATGAAAGACATTTGGTTTGTCATTTTTTACTTCACATAAAATCATCCGAATCATTGCCATCATCCTGAAAGACCAAAAAAAAAATAATTAGGTATGTCAATATCCTTTGATCTATTTCTGAAGTGTACAAATACATGCATATAAACAATGGTCATATGCTCTCTAAAAGGGGAATAACTCTGTCAAAGTTGCTTTGAAAATTTCATAACATTTTGATACCTTATATTAATGCCATACATCCATTAATCTAGGTACTTGAACATTCAAAATCTTTGGTTTGCCTGAGACTTATAATTAATTGATGCTCTGTCATTGGATAAAACATGTGATTTCTTCTATCATACATCTGAAGATAGCTCGTGGAAAAGTTTAGATGGCAACAGGTAGACTAAAAGTATTGGGTTTTTTTTTACTGCATTTCATTCTTGTATTTAATGAGAAAGTTTTGGTTCTCAGTAAAATATAATATTTATTCGGTTTTTTACGGGTTGTTTATATTCAAAGAAGGCTTGACTTTGCCTCATCTTCTAAGGACGTTAAAGGGGCATGGTCACGATTTTGTTCAAATTTTATTTTTCTATTTTTATTATTTGCAATGCTTTAGGAATGCATTTCTAATGATCAAATGAAATTTGGGTGCCAGTCGTTGAGTTTTAAGCAAGATACACGGCTCACAATTCTTTGTCATGTAAACAAGGTTCGTGCCCTGTTTTTGTTTACATAGGTTCAATATACCAGGAAAATATCTTTTTAAAGCTGGTTTGTCTTTCTTATTATTCATTTAAAGCATAAATAAATAGTTCCTAATGATTAACACATTTATTTTAGGTCTAAAACTGGAATTTTCACTTCAACATTCGAAATGTAAACAAAAGCTTTGTTTACATAGCGAAGAATTGTAAGCTCTGTAACTTGCTTATAACTTATCAAATGACACTCAAATTTTAGTTGCCTATTAAATATGCCTTACTAAAGCATTGTAAACATTCAAATCGAAAAAATAATTTTTGACCAAAATCGTGACCATGCCCCTTTAACGACCCAATAAATTTATAGACAGTCATTACTGATAACAAACCTATTAGGAAATAATTAATATACAATGCATATTTAAAAAGTTATGTATCCATGTCACCACAATACTTACTCTATTTGATGTCATATTTTCTGCTCTCATTAAGTTTGCATACGATCTGAAAAAAAACCCAATAAAATTCTAAAATAATGGTTTTTCTGCTAATATATATATATCATTAAATATCTTCCTTTAGATTTCAGAAACACAATGAATTTGTTTTTTAATCAATATTCATTAACAGATTATTGAGATTAAGCAAAAGAGCTAAATTTATCACAATAATAAAATATATTGAATAGAATCAATAATTAGATATTTAAGACTGTTCGGCATTCTGTATAGAATTAAAATATAATAAAAGCTTTAGTCACAAACATTGATTCATATCAATTAAAATGTTTGACATTAATCAAATGCAGACATGAATCAATGCCAAGATTAGTGAAACCAGTGGAGTGGAATTTGAAATGATTTTTATTACATCTTTGTATAGTTCTTTAACTGCTTATAGTATTTCATGATAAAACTTAGAACTTGTTTTATAACAAATATTTAGAAAAATTAATCCACCTTCTCTCAAACAAAAAATAAAAAAATAGGTATGGTTGTCCATAAAATAGAAATTAGTATTTTATGAAAGTATTCCATGCTTTTTATTTCTAACTACCAACTAACTGGCCGGATAGCTGTTTAAAACACTCTTGTTATAATGCTATTTGCTAAGTGATTTACCACACATTTTAAGGACATTTTTGTTTCCTTAACCAGTTTCTTCAGATATTCAACACAATATTTACTCATTAACTACATTGTTTTTCTACTGTAAATGTTCTATATTTGTCATGTAATGTACTTGGCAGAAAATTTTTTTTAAACAAGGTGGGTGGATTCGAGTTACGTAATCCTGAATTCTTCTGTTTGCATACATATATGCATGGCATTTAGCGATGTACTTGATTTAATAAGTGAAAGTCGCATTACGACGCTTAATATAACATACAGCCAAATGTAATATGTTTACAGTAATTTGTCTTCAATACCAAACGGAATAGATATTGAATAATAACCTTGTTTCAGCTTCTCTCTTTTTCTGGTCTTCTGCCTCCTTCTCCCTTTTCCTCTGATCTGCCATCTTCTTTTTCTGGTCCTCTCTTTCTTCTCGGTCACGGTCTTCCCTCAACTGGCGAAAATCTGGATGATCCTCCGTTTTAGTCTTGTTTAACCTGTTCACTATTTCATTTATTCTTTTTTCTACTTTCACTTTTCTGACCTATATAAAATCAAACAGCAGGTCTTTTGTTTACAAATCATGAGCATAAAATCAATTAACATCTGAAAAATAAAACGGCATCTATCGTCAAATTTATAAGTGTTCAAGGTCCTAACATTTAATATATTATCAAATTGTGCACTGTTACCTCTTTGTCTTTGAAGAATCCTACTTGTCCAACATCCATTCCCTGAGTTTTCTTGAGATTTGCCCACATAGTATACACAACATCTATATTATTCATTTTGTTACCTGTTTTATAGAAAACAATTGGAAAGTGTATATCATGTCATATCATAAGATCTTACACAATTTTGTATTTAACATACTGTATAACCGTAATATTTCTGCATGTATTATTCATAAGAAATAGTTCCACATACCGTAATTAAAGAACAAATACCCGGTAATTAAATCCTCCAAAATTATAGTATTGAAATTTATATCCATGTAATTGTGCTATTGTCAAAATCTCTTACATTTTGTATGATAAAATAATTTACAAATGGCAGTATGCTTGAGTATTGAATTATACATCTAAATACATGTATTACTACATTTAACACTCTTTAACATTTTCATAAATGAGATTTTACCTGAGATGCTGTTAGCTTTGACAAGTTGTGCACAGTCATCTATCACTGACTGGGGAACATCATCTAAAGTTTCATTCTGAAATAGAAATTCAAATTAATATCTGGGTTTTTACTCCACTTTTGATCACAAAATCTGAAACTCTCACAAATGTGTACTTATGCCAATACTTGCCAGTGTATTTTTAAATGCTTTTATTTGTTTGATATTTTTGTGTTCAATTTGTTGTCTTGCAAAATGAAGGAGTTGTTTGATTAAAAAGCACTTTAATCTAACAAAAACAGAGCACTTACTAGATGTAATCGTAGGTAAACATGAGCAGAGGATACTTTGTCAACATGGAACCTGTTGTCAAGAATAATCAGATTCAGATTAGCAATCTTGGTTCAATAATAATGAATAATAAAATAAAAACAAAACATTGTGGAATGTACATGTACTACAAATTCTAAATTGGATGTATGGTACAAATATAGAATTTTACCAAACATCTTCAGGAAATCCCCATCGAATCAATTCTTCATCTAGAAAAGGGAATTGATAAGAATTTATTTTTATTGATTGAAAAGAAATGCAAAAAAAAATTATAATAGTTATTTAAATTATTGTTACTTTATTGTTTAACTCAATGTCACATGACAAAAAAATTCAGTAAAATCCAAAGCTTCTTACTTTCATGTTTATCCTCCCCCATGTACATTGTATAAGGAGGGGAAACCACTGAAAATAGATCAGACATCTTAATAAACCATATAAGTGTAAATCTTGATTAAATGCTTTAATTTTTTCTTTAAGTAGACAAATTTAATGATAACTTTATTTAAAGGTAAAGTAATCCAGTAAAAAGATTCATAAAAATGTTAAAGAATGAATTTATACCTATATTATATATCATAACTTTGGGCAATTAACAGATTAAGGGCACAACAGTTTACTAAACTTTGATTTAGCTTGGCTTGATATTTGGACTGACAATTCAACATGGCCCACCTTGATTATATATAGTGTATAGCCCACTACAATTTAGCAGTCTATTCTCCTAATTCTCCTCCTAATTCTCTGATATCATAGAAAATGCATTTCTTATCCTTGCAAAGGGTAAATCATCTTGATAATCAGACAGCACTGATCAGATAATGTGTTTGTGTCTGTTTAAGCAACTATTTAAAAAATGTTCACATGGTCATTTGAAAATCTCGCTGATTTTAAATTCTCACTTTTAATGACACTATTGTTAAAAATTTGAATCGTTGAATTAAGAACTCGCAAAAAATAAGGAATTTACATTAATGATCAAAAATGGCCTCAGATAGGAGAATTAATTACTAATACATCAGTGGGATACATAGGCCCTTTCACGGTAACAGTGGTACTGCTCTTTTGCAGGGCAAAATTACATTTTTTGGTGAAACATGACGTAACGTCTGTCAATTGTTTCACTTACGTCATTTAATTACCGGTAATTATCTACCTACTAAAACTTCGGCAAAGTATATCAATTTGCCATCCAAGAGAGCAGTACCAAAATTATCATGAAAGGGTCTATGTCAGATATTATGAGATATGCAAATCTTATTTGATAATATATATAGTAGATATGCTAACATATTTACACTCAGGTGACAAAAGTATGTCATTTTTTTTATTAGAAATTAAAGTAGCCTCCCTTTACAAATTTTCATGATATATTCAGAATTTTTTCAGCTTTTTTGCATCATATTACCGTAGATATTTGTGCAACATCCTGTTCCTGAGATTTAATATCAACAATCCAAAATTTTTCGGCTCACATTTTGCAAAAAATACATATTAGAGCTCTTAAAAATATCTTAGTGTTGTGTTTAAAATTTTACAAAAGAGTTGTCAAAAACTATTACAGTGTATGTCAAAATCTACTGTATATAAATTTCTTCAAAATATGACCAAAAATAACACCAGAAATTTTTCAAGATAAATCTTGTTTTCAACGAAATATATTGGGATAAAACAAAAAAATATCATCCTTTTGGCACCTGAGTGTAGCTTCAAACATATGATTGTGTTTTGTTTTATTTACTTTACCATTGCTTGTAAAATAAAACATTCTGATGTAAAAACGTTTCCAGATGCAAAACCAATGCCTCTTTTTTCCGTACCGGAAGGTGAGATTTTTTCGCCTCCACTACGAAAGAGTAAAATATAAATTCTGAATAAATTCGATTATGGATCCGATTTGAACACCTTACCAGTGCGACATTTCAAAGATAATAATGTATCAAAATTTCTCATTGAAAAAACGAGCTTGAAATATCAGTCGGGCGATATTCGATGGATCGTTACAGACTCAGTTAGGCCTAGATGATTTTCTGATCATGAAACCTTTGCTCGTCTGTCAGACATCACAGATAATAATGAAACTCAGACACCCCCCCCCCCCCCCCCCTTTAATGAACAATGCGATTAACTGTCGTTTACTTGGTTACTCTATATCAAGACCCTTTTGCTTTCTATATTAAACTTACTGAACAGGTACCTATAAAGGAGTAAATCGGTAATTTGCTAATGGTACACTTTATAAGGCACCCATTAAGCAACAGATGACCACTATAGACCCCATCACAGTAACTGCAGTACTGCTCTTTTGCAGGGCAAATTGACATAGAGCGTAGTGAAATATGTAATGTCAATTAATTGATTCATTTATGTCATTTAATTAACTACCTACTTAAACTTTGGCAAAGTATATCAATTTGCCATGCAAGAGACTGGTTCCGCAGGTTTTGTGAAGGGGTAAATTGATTTAATGCAAAGGGGCTGTCAAAATATACACAATGGAAATATTAATGATAATTAAATTTGATGTCAATTTCACATATGACGGCTATAGATTTATAAAAATCGCAAATCCTATGGATTTTATCCATAACGGGCTACCACAATGGACTTTAACAATTCATATAAATTAATACACAAAATAACCTGCAAATTTATTATTTTTTCTAATTAAGACAGATCAAGTACATGCATGTAAAATCAACATTGCAGGATCATTATATATATCTTTTCCTCTCCCAGTCAATAAATGGATACAATTGATACTCGCCCGGAGAGAATGTGTTAAAAGCATGTGAATTGTAATGCTGTGTTGACATACAAGTACTGCTAGGTATTTCAGGGATTTATATGTACAAAAATAAAAACAGATCAAATAGTGTATATCATAAATTTATTTTGTCAGTAATATGAATATAATCATATGAAATGTACAATACACATCTGAAACATATACATGTAATAAGTTGTAAAATAAATTTCCTAATATAAAATTCTTTGTGATATGAACAAAAAACCCAGAAACAGAGAAATTAATACACATGAAAAAGACCAATGTAGCATCACCTTGCAAAAATGCACATAACCCTAATGTGAAGTTTTGATTTAATAAGTTTTCATACATAAACTAAACAGCAGTATCATACATGTTGTATAATAATTATACACTAACATCAATAGACATCAATATGTATATTCAGAGGATACATAATTACCTAAAAAAAAATTGAGGGGTACAAAAAAAATCATGATTATCAGAGCACTGATCATCTGCTTAGCAAATGTTTCTACAACCGACTAAAATGTAGAGAAATGGCCAACCTGTATACATATATATTTATATAATGTTAAAATATCAGCCAACTCTTCTCCGAGATAGAAAAGTTTCTGAATAAAAAAGCATCACATGATCCACTGATATGACTGTCGATTAAATACATAACATTAAAATTAGTAACAAGGCAGTTTAAAAAAAAAAGAATCACAACCCTGGCTGGTTTAATAAATTATAATGGCTGTATATGCACTTAATGGTGTGGAATCTTACAAAAACTATAAAAATAGCTCTTCTGACCCTTGTTGTGCACTTCTTGGGATCACAATCATTGAATAAATTCAAAACAAAAAAAATAAAACATGTGGCAAGAACATTCTTTCAAAGGACAAAATTCAATAACAGGAGAAAAACAAGATCAGCAGTAAAGGAATCCAACAGGATAAATTTCGTTTAGTTGAAATGTGCGTAGTCCTGAAAATGCCATTCTTCACAAGTTAAACTGACCAGCAGTTTTAATGCAACGATTTACAGGGAAAATGAAGTACTTAAAAAAAAATCTCTTTATATTTGGTTATTTAGGATTTATGGTAAATAAAAACTTAACTAAAGAATATCCTGAAATTTACTCCACTTTGATGTTTTATAGTTATGGTACATGTACATATAATGATAATTAATAGACATTGGTACAGAGTTAAACATTGGAGGCCTTGGTTTTGGATTTGGAATACTTGGAGGATCCAAGGGAATCTCTGTGCTTGCCTTGTCCAAAGGGAAGACGGCCATCAAAGACAAACGGCAGGGAGGGACTACTCTTGGATCTTTTCAGATCTGAAAAAAATATCAAGAACATTTATTATATTCCCGATAAGAACAAGTAAGTATATGCATGGTTGCTGAATAGCATTCTGAGAAAAAAAATCTACATAATAAAAAATCTTAAAAAGAGTTGATGTAATCAAATCAATTGATATGGGGATGAAACATATTGCAATATGTGTAATTGACCACAAAAGTAATTAAACCAGCCTATATACCTTTAACATCAAGGTGACACCGGCGCTTGTGAGAGTCTCGGCTTTGGTGCTCATCCTTTTTTGTTGGGTTTTGTTGACTTGGGCTTGGACTACGAGCTCTATGGTGGAATGAGGGAGCTGAAAAAAAACAAAATTATTCATATTATATAGCCCTGGTACTGGTAAGTAACACATTGCTTTCAATTTCATGATTTTGCTACTAAATGTATACCTTGATATATAGGTTATTTTATTTTAAAAAGACACAAATAGAACAACAATCCGCATTTTTTCTAGCTAAACAACGACACCAGTGTTTTGAGTACACCTTCAGTCATTTCAAGGAAAGAAAACCATGATTGCTTTGGAAATGCTTACTTCGTCGGAGTTGTCTGTTCTTGTCTTTGGATTCATCCTTCTCTTTGGCAGATGTTTCCTGTTTGATTTTGTTCTGTAGCTCTGTATATTTCCTGAACATCTGCAGGTACTGAGTCATACTCTGTCTCTGTTCCTGTATTTATCAATTAATAAATGGTGAAGACCTCATAAGTTGTTAGCTAGAACTTGTGTCCCAATCATTTGTATATGTATGTGATATATATACAATAAAGTATGTTCAAATTCAGAATAAATTAATAAGCATGATTTCAAAAGTGAGTAGGGGTGGATCAAATAAATGAAACCCAATCTCTTTATTACAGATATCACAATAATCGGATGAGCATCGTCCTTACCTCAGTTGTTCTTTCTAGGTTGTTTTCCAGGTTCTTGACTTGAGACCTCAGTTTCTGTAATTCAGCATCCTTCACTCGGACCATGATCTGCCATAAAAATATTCCATCATATCATCTCCCATATTTTAATGCTTTTTCATCTAAATTAACAAAGATTTCTATGTTATCTATGGTTATAATTGATTTGTATTTTACCTGGGCATCATACAGTTCCTCTTCAATGGTGGCATTGCCGGGAACAGTGGCCATGGTTCTGTTCTGGATGAAGTCCTTCAGCTTATTGATCTCCTCATTAACAAGGTTGTTTAACTGCTCATTGCTACACAGAAAAAAAAGAGATTCTCTATTGCATTTCATTGAACACAATACATTATACATGTACACGTCATTGCTCCTCAAAATAGTGACATTTACTCTTTTGAAGTTATCGCGCGTCGTTAAAGGACATCCCAATCACCATTTTATCAGGGGAGGATGTGGATAGTGAGATTAAAGATATAAAACTGCAGATATCAATTCATTTGTTAAGTCTTTACCTTTTAATCAGCTGGTTGATATGACTTTCATACTCTCGCTTGGTGGAGTCCAACTTATCCTCCAGCAGTTTATAATCCTCCCGGCGACTGTCGTAATGCATTGACACCTGGGATAGCTCCTCTTGAACCTTTGATAACTCATTTCTACAGACGAAAAGGATTTGCAAATTATTATACCTGATCTTCATTCTATATGTAAATGTAACAAAAATGATTCTTGATTAAGCCCACTCTATGCTTATTTGATTTAGAAAATTGTTGATATTCGCATAGGAAATAAAAAGAGGAATAGATAAAATCTATCTGCTTACTCATGCCGCTTTTTTATTTCATCTACATAGTCATCAGTAAACATGGTCTTCAGAGCCACTCGGTATTTCTCCTTTTCTTCTTCCAGATCTTCTTCGTAAGCTTTTCTCATTGCATCTAAGGCTGTGAATGTAACAACATTCAAATTGAATTCATAATAAACATGGGCCATTAGTTAGTGCTGGTACATGGAGTATTTAGAGTTAAACAAAATTTTCTACTTCAATAACTCTTACCAGCTTTGGTAGTTTTGACCTCCTCTGCCAGAGCTTCTTCTTTCTCCTTCTTCAGCAGTTCAAGTTCATAGTCATGAGAAGACTTGTCCAAGGCATTAGCAACACACCTATTTTCACTGCACTGTAACAGAAAACAATCATATCTTGACATGAAGTATATCAATTTCGAATCTGAAGAGAAATCAAACATTTTTGGATCTTTTTCCATGCTTGGAATAATTTACTTATGCTATATACACCTGTTTACATGCATTATTTCTAAGTTATATAAACCCACCTCATCAGAGTTTTCATCCAGTGGTTCCTCAATCTCCCTGATGGGTGGGGGTGAGGTAGGTATAGGAGACACAGGACAGATGTGGAGCTGATCCGGGTGGAGGGTTCCGGATGACTGGAGGTGTTCTATCTGCTCCTCTAGTTTCTGAGCAAGAGTATCATTTGATCCGGTCACTGTGAGGGATTTCTGGAGTTGTTCTAGTGCAGCCTGTTAGAATATAATAGAGACAAAAATTACCACTCATTCAGATAAACAATGAAACTTTGCATAAATACAGCAATAGAGGATTTTATAACTAACAGAAAAGAGGAAGGACAATCTTACCACAAAGTTTTCTTTCTGTGAGGTGAGTTGCCTGTTGAGGACCTTGACTTGGTCTGCTAGCTGCTCCTCAGACTGTTCCTCATTGGCCTTGATGGCACTAACTGCTGTAAGAATGTCCTGTCTGACCTGCTCAAGCTCATCCTCGTGATCAATCTTAATACAATCTAGCTCATCCTGCATGGTCTGGATCTTCTCTTCATATTCAGAGGACAAAGTTATTTTCTCCTGATCATGCTCTTCTGTGATTTTCTCCAGTCTGAGACAAATGGTGCTGATCTCCTGACGAAGAACATCCAAGTGGATATCATGGCGCTCTTGTACCACCGCGAGCTCATGCTCCAAACTAGCAGCAAAAGCATTCAGCTCTTGTTCAAACTGTTTGGCATCTGGGCCTGACAAAAGACCAGCAGCCACATGCTGGAACTGTTTCATTTGCTTGTCAAGAATGCTTAATACTTCACATTCATCCTCAAACTTGGTCTCCAAGATCTCCTCAAACACAGACAGAGATTGCCTGATGTCGTTCTCCGTCTCCCTGCTGGTTTCACACAGTAGGTCCACCTTTTGACCAGCCTCTAATTTAATTTTTAAGTCCCTCATTTCTTTTTCATGGTTAAGCCGGGTCTTGTAGCTGGTATATGTCACCTGGGTTTGATACATTGCCTCCCGCACCAAATTCTTGGCATAATCATTAAGATTTTCTGGATCAAATGCACAGAAATCAGGAATGATATCTACAAGCTCCAAAATTCTCTCCATCCTTGGTGAACTACCTACTACATGTGTCTTCAGCTCTGCAGCCATTGTCTGCTTTGATGCAGCTTCTTTCTCAAGCATACTTCCCAAATGCATAGACAACTCATTCATGTCAGAATCATGGCTATTGCCAAGCATATCACTGATTGCTAAATGTCCTGTACTGTACAAGTTGTTGATATGGGTTATAGTTCCTCTCACAACAGAGCGAAGAATCATAATATCAGTCCATTCCCCTACCAGAGGTTCTGGGGGGACAAGATTCAGCTCACCACTTTCATTGTTCACACTTCCATCACAACTTTCTATTTGACTCTGTGCAATTTGACAATCTTCCTCTAATGCTAATATCACATGTTTGATTCTTTCTTGCTCAGTGCTGTCCACTTTTTCTAACTGCTCTCGCATACTTGATATGTGTTTATGGAACATTCCTACCAATATGGAACTAAGTGAATCCCTGATGTGGCCAGATGAGAGGTTGATGTGACAGTTTATACATGAAAGAACTAAGGTTTGGTAGTCTGTTACAGACTTGTACAAACACTGGGACCTATCTTGAAGTTGCTCACAGAGGAATTTTCTCTCCCTCTGCAGAAGATCTTTCAGTTCTTCAGATTCCACATGGGTGTTGAATCTTGCTTTGAGCTTTTGTAGGGCATAGCTAACTTCTCCTTGGATGAGAGACCTACTGATGATGTGACCTGTAAGTTCATCCATTTCTTTCACAGACTTGCTCAGTTTTTCATGAACATTTGAATCAACTTGGGATCTGAGGAACACCTCGACTGCAAGGATCGACGGATTGTCAGTGATATTGAGGGAAGACAAGATAGCCGTATCATCTGTATGGTGATGATCGTCAGCCATAACACATGAAGCTAGTTGTCCCTCTAGCACTATTTTCTCTGCCAGCATTTCAGCATAAGAAGAGACAAGATCAGGATCTCGCTCCTGGTCAGAATTACTCAGCTCTCTAGTTGAATTATCAATACGTCTCTCCATTTCTAAAATTATACTATTGACTCCCTGGATTTCCTTCATCAGAACATCCCTGCTCAAGCAACCCATCTGATGTCTCTGGATCATGTATGCCATTTGGCCTAAAATGATGGCCTCCACTGAGAGTCTGTCTGCATACACATTCATCTTGTCCTCCAGTGACAACCTGCCTCGTCTTGATGTTTTCTCTCTTTCCCCCATCATAGCTGCTGCTCGAACCTCATGTCGAGACATTTTACTCATTATGTTGAAATCGCTTCTCTCAAACTTTTGCAGCTCTCCAATATAATGTGACAGGTGCATGAGTTTGGTATGAACTGTTCTCAATCCTTTAGCATCTAGGGACTCTCTAGCAGCAATGTTATTATTGATGTCTTGTAGCTTCTCTTTCAAGTGTTTCAGGCACTGTTTGAAAGCTAGAGTGCTGTCAGAGGAGGCATCAAAGATCTCTGTTCCAGAGTTGACCATCCTAACCTTATCTGTCAGTCTGAGTGTAAGACTGTCAATCTTCTCTTCGTACTTCTGCAGCCTCTTCCTCAGATCGTCATCCACATCAGTGGAGTCGTTCACAGAGCTAGGAGACTGGTTCGTCAGATCTCCAGTGATGTCCTTTATCCTGTGGTTTGTAGTCTCCAGCTGTGTTTTCATTTCTCTCAGTTTGCTAAGAATGAGTTGGTTGTCTGCAGCAGATGACTGACTGGTTTCCTGAGCATCCACTTCATCCTCGGAGTCCTTCTCGTCAGAACTCGAAAAACCATCTGAATCTTCCTCCTCTGATGAACTCTCCTGCTCATCATTGGCTGAAAAAGATTCCACACTGTCTTGACTTTTGAGAACAATATCCACATAGTTTATTCTTTCTTCCAACTCGTTCAGCTGTTTTTCTATCTCGTCGGAGAGTTCTACAGGAGTTTTTGTGCCTTCACTTTTCCTTTTTGCTGATGCCTTTGCAGAGACTCCAGACTTGTTGGAGAGCTGATCGATCCTGGCATTGAGTGTATCAATCTGCTGCTGATACTGAGTCGTCATGATGTTCAGTTTGACCTCCATCTCCTTCTCCTTCATTTTAGTTTCCTCACACTGCGCATAGGCTTCTTCCAGATCATTGGTTAACTTATCCACTTTTGATAATTTCTGCGGTAAGTCTGTGTCTTTCACTCCTCCATTAGATGAGGATGACAATGATTCTTTTATGATGCCATGAACTCTCTTGCACCTTTTTTCAACATCAGAGACAAGCTTGATTATATCTTGCAATGAGAGTGACTCACTCTTCTTAGCTGCAGCATTTCCTTCAAGTCCTTTTTTAGATTTAAGCACAATCTCAACAACTTCTTTCATTTCTGAATCCACTGTCATTATATATCCAATCAGTTTTTGGGTAGTTTCATCATGGATAGCTCCTTTCTGTAATTTGGACTCTATAGTACTCTTTTCTTTCTCCAGTGAGGACATGGTTTGCTTGTCTGAATTGATTGCAGCACTCAGTTCGGAATTTTCCCTCTTAAGATCATCCAGACTTTTCTTGAAGGCTTTGTTCTCCTTTTCTAACCTATCTTTCTCCAGGGTTGCTTTCCTCTGCAATTTCTCCAGATCCTGCAATTTCTTCTCCACTATTTCCTTGTCTCTCTGACTCTGCTCCAACTTTGATTGAAACTCTTCATTATCGACGACCTCAGCTTGGAAGTCATCGCTCAGTTCTCCATACCTTTTATCATTTTCAATCAGTTTTTCCTCTAACTGAGCTATGATTTCATCCTTTTCTGCGATGAGGTGTGCAATGTTTTCTGGGATCCCTGACTGCCTCTGGGCCTCCAAGAACTGTTTCTTCATTGCCTCCATATGTTGCTCCATATCATCACGCTCCCTAGAAAACTCCTGATCCATTTCACTTATCTGCTGCTCATATTCACCTTTGAGTTTCTTCATATTCTGGTCCTTTTCTTTTAGTTCATTCCTTAGTTCAGCCAGTTTTCTAATCCCTTCATCCATTTTTCCTTTCAACTGCTTGTATTCCATCTCCGATGCTTTCAGTTTTAAAATCTCCCTCTCGTATTCCCGAATCTTCTGAAGATTGGCTTTCAAATCCGTCTCCAGACGTTTAATCTCATTCTCTTTGATTTTCATCATTTCCTGTTGACTCTCAACTTTGGCACTCGATTCTTTAAGCTGCAGTTCAAGATTGCGAATCTTCTTGTTCCACTCGGCTGACATTTTCATGAATTTGTCCTTTTCCTGCTTGAGATCTCGCAAGGCCTCCGACAGAGCTTTCTCTGTTCCCGTAAGTTTTGAGACGGACATGTTAAGCTTGGTTCTGAGGTTTTCTATTTCGGCTTTCTGTTTCTGTACTGTATCTCTGGCCTCTTTCACCTGTCTCCTCATTGTTGTCACCTAAAAAATCACAAAAGGTTTTTCTAAGAACATGACATTAAATACCAGCTACACCATTCAAAACTTTCTCTTACCAAATACTTTTCCATCCACCTTTTCATGTAAATCACATATAATAATTAATTGATTAACCAGTGCATTCTTATAATATTTGCATACATGCTTTTATAGTAAAATCAAAAGCTAAATACTGCAAAAAGGGAAAAGTGCTAAAGCAGTGCTATTACAAATACAAACAGATTTTCTAGCAAACTAAAGATTGATGAAATGTAGAGTGGTAAAGTGGTTTAATCAAATTTCTTCCTGCAAAGGAGATTTCAGTTTAGACATAGACAGGAGAATTTTTTCATTCAAATATATTTCATGCCAAAACTGAAAGCTTATAAAATTTCAGAGAGTCAAATAAAAATTAAGCAATATTGAAGGTCATCTCCAGTACTCACATTGTATGAGAATTTTTTCTAAATATATTAAAAAAACATCTTTAATTTATTGACTTTGTTTGAGATTTTAGAAAGTCATGAAATTGAGAAGAAATGTGAACCAAATCTAGCGCAAAACAAATTTTCAAAATAAAACAAAATTCAGTGAAGAGCACCCACAAACCCAATTTTCTGCACAAACAAAATATTAAAAGGTAAATTTATGTGAGCTTCAGATGTAGGACAGTCTTGGATACCCACCTCGGCATTTTCGGTATTGCTACCCTCTCCCTGTTGGTCCGCTATGTTATGTTTTAGCGGATTCTGCGTCTCTTGCTGAGGCTGTAAATAAGTCAGACCAAAGCTTTAGTAGAAGCAAAAATCTAACAAGCTGTCAACCTGCACAATTCCTTTCAATATGTTTTTGTTTTACAATTTTTAACCACTCAAACTGTTGGTTGCTGCCAATGCTTACATCTTAAACTCTGAAAAAATTTCTTGTTCTTTTTTTTCAAAATAGATTTTTTTTTTATAAAGGCAAACTACTGTGTTGAAGTAAGTGTTGAAGTAAAACTGTTTATATTGTTCTTATTAATCTCAGATTGCCCAATAAATATTTTTTTTTTCAGAAGATAAATCTGATAAATCTGGTATCATGTGGTTTATTTTTCCTTATTTTTCGTAATTTTGTTTTCTTATTAAAGTGAAGAATTTTGCCAAAGAATTGTGCAGATCTAACCTGGCAGATGAAAAGCCATTGGTGATAACAGACAGCAGTATCAATATATTCAGAAAAATGTATGCAACAGCATTGAACAATGATTTTAATACTGTTTGTTTTATCAAAATATGCATGCCCTAAAATCCTCCGAAGCAAAACATGCAGAGATAAAAAATTACACGGCATGCAAGATACTTTTCTGAATATATTGACCATGGAGTTATCAAAACAGTCAGATCAAGCAATGGGATCTAATATATCAACTGCTTTCCAAGCAAACTATGCCATTTTAAAAACCCCACAATAGGAAAAATAAAACTTTTCAAATACCAATCCCATATGAATATGCTAGAAAAAGATCAAATCCACTTCAAGACAAATTAATTTGTAAAACAGTTAGAAGGAAAAAAACAGGGTTTAATATTGCAATATTGCCATCTCTTTAATAACAATTAAAAAAAGACTGCAAACTAAGGATACTGAACTACAGAGTACAAAGAGGTAGAATGTAGAACTGAATGGTACCCTTACAAAAACTGGTGTCTAGCCTTGGGGTAGTAAACATCATGCTATAGAGAAATCTACAAGCTGGCTGTGTGAAGTCTTACCTGGGATATATCCTTTTCTCTCCCAACCGTCTGCAGACGAGATTTCAGGTCTTGATTGGATTCCTGCATTTTGACAAGTTCTTTGTGCTTTTCATCAAGCCGATCTTTCAAGGTATCAACCTGTGAAAAATTGATTTCCAATAAAAATTAAGATTCACAAGCTCTGTTGCAAATGTTTCTCGGTTGCATTGAGTGACAATAAATGAAATGACAAGGTAAACACTGCTCCATGCTTTCTGATGGTAATATTCTTTCCCACTGCCAGATTTCTGCAGCATTTAATTAAATCCATGAAATAGAGACAATGGACGGCTTATGAGAAATAACCAATATTTCCCGCAATAAAATGGCCCCAGAAGATTTCCAACACTCTTTAATTTGCTTCTTATCCATAATAAAAGATCATACCTCTGTTTCCAGGAGTTCAACCAGGGCTCCGACCGGGGCCTCCTCCCGACTACCTGACTTGTTGTCATGGAGACTATTCACACTCTGAATTTTAAAAAAATGAAAAATTATTATAAAAAGTATCAAAATCAATTTTAAGAGCAAGATGTGTGACGTAAATTTGATCATATCAGCTGCATCACTCCAGGTCATAAACCTGTTTTATTTTAATTTAAAAATTTTTTAAAATAGGGTCAGTCATTTTTACCTGATTGCTGCATCTGCAGGAGTTGCCAAATATATTTAACAGAGATTATATGGATGCAATTTGGGTTTTTATACTATCCTAATGGATGACTTAGTAACTTAGCCGGATACTTGATTATTTGATATCAAAATCTAAACTCATTCATTGAAGAAGACTGTGTACCGGTATTTGTAAATGCCTTTAACTGTCAGTGTTATCATCTTATCATAGATGTAACAGAGGGTGGTCTCCCTTATCACTCTGATGTGTCAATTACAGAACCCTTTGGTACTTGATTCTTCATTATCTTACATAAATAAACTAGAAATTTCAATACTGTCCCAAAGTAAATTAAAAACACTGTTGAATGTTGATATTAGCTTAAAGAAATTTTATAAACCAAGCCTAATAAATTTCAGTTTTGTGAACAGTACAAGTTAGAGAGATAATATAACTTCACTAAACAAAAAAATTGTCGATTAGGGCATTAACTAAATATCTTTTAAACTTGATGTTGGATAAATACTACATGTAATTACTTTCCTCCTTTAATTACTGAATATGTTTAATATATGGCACAACCATGCTCCATAGAGGTTAAAGTCAAAATACAAAATTATAGTACATGTTCTAGTCACTGAGTAGCCGAAAAAGAAAAATGTAAAAATATTCTACATGTATTCAAGGATTTTGACTAATTTGGCATTGTTAATTGTAATTGTAACTGTTTGAGAGTTATATCATATGCAATAATGGATAGCCTAACTTACAGAGTTTAACCCATCCACTCTATCGGAGGAATGCTCGAGATGCTCTTCATCCGTGTCTTGTGGGGAATGTAACCGTGGAGATCGGACACGAGACTTGTCCTTGACCCTTGCACTGGGGGACTTGGCTCTTCTCTGTTTTTCCGCCTCCTCTTTCCTACTTTCACTACTGAGTCCTAGTGACCTACTTTCTGAGGTAGAGGCTGCTGATTCAGCGGTGATGTGGTCGCTTCCCTCCACGAACCGTCTCAGTGGCAGACTACTTGCACTTAACGAAAGAGAGTCCGATTCTGGGGAAGAGGCCTCCGTGATTATAATTGGGTTTATTTTCACATCCTCTTTCTCTACCGAACTTTCTCGACTGGAGGATAAAGAACCTCCAGTCAATGATGGAGGTAGAGTAATACTTTCCAAGTTCAGATTGGGAAGCACTTCTTTCACAGATAGCATTTTGCCCACATTGCCCGGGCTCACATCCGAATAGTGGCGACGTATGTTTTTCAAGGTCTGATCCTTCTTTAATAGTTGTGGACTTTCTGTGCTGCTGCGACTGTCAGGAGATAAACTCAAACGTCCACTGTTAGACAAGTTTATTTCTAGATCCTCCCCTGAGCTTTGTTCACTATCTCCTGAATTGTTTTTGGATCCGCCAGACTGCTGTAAATCCATAACAAGTCGTATTGCCTTCATCCAATTATTGCGGATGCCAGAGGTCATAGCAGAGAGAACATACTCTCCATTGCTTGTCTGAAATTAAAAAAATATAAAACTTTGATAATGAAAAAAGAAGTTAATGCAAAAATTCATGAATTTGAAAAGGAAATGCATTCTTTAAAATCTATAAAATTTTAACTATAGATCAACAAAATCTTTCAATTCTGAAATTGAAAAGCTTGCACAGAAAGATTACATTTATATGCTTGTATTTCATAAGCATTTACAAACATCTTGACTATGGTTTATAATTTGTCTCAGTTGGATACAGTTAGACAGTACCACTGGCTAGTATATGTACACTTTTTTCCACTACTCGCTGTTGTCCAAGATTAACAATACAAAAAAAAACCCTGAGATATTGTCTAAATTATTGGCACCACATTACCCCCTATTGATACGGATACGTATGATTGATCCTATATATCCTAGTCACCAATGTTTATAACAATGAAACTGGCATTCAATGAGTATAGACAAAATAGTCTATAAAAGTTGGATAAGTTATAATCCAGCTGCCAAAGAAAAATGTTCACTGGTCATGAAAAGATTTATAAAACGACAGTACTGCTTCCAAAAGCTGGACATCCCTTTTACAATTGCAGAACATGTAATTGTTTGTGTACAATGATAGCTCGAGACAGTACATTATCTTTTTCAGAGTGCAGGACGATTTATGTGTCGCACATTTTTTTTTAATTTAACAGTGCATACATAAAATAAATGTTATTTTGCATATTTTTTCTTGATTATATATGTATTTCAAATATCATGGTGAGAAACCTGCAAGAAGCATTTAATGTACACAGCAATACATACATTTACATATATCCCACACTTATTACGATCAATATCAGAATTTTTATATTCTTTTGTATTTACTTCTTGATAAATACAGGTAACAGGTAACAGCCTTTACACCTTTCAGCAGCCGACGTGAACATTTCTCTATGGGTTAGTATAAATCATGGTAAATAATAAAAAAAAAATTGTAGTAATGAGATAGAGAGAGATATTGATGACCATTAGAACAACATGGCAAGCGTTGGATCATGTTAAACGTTACTTACTGATGGACCAATACCCTGAACACAAAGTTACGAGTTTTTCAGTCACAGCATTATTTTCACACACATTTATACACATACACTCGCCCATTGACAGAATAAAATACACAGTTGGAGGGTTTTTTTGCGAAAAGAAAAGAAAAGTCCACAATCCAAGGCAAATTTTTAACTGAACAAATCGTTGAATATCGTAAGGCATTGATGCTCGATGTTAGGGTGTGTTAGATAAAATTCAATATCCTCTCTGTACCACATGTGAGTTAATTGTCAGTGGTATGTAACTTTGGATCAATGTTTTGATGGGGACAAGTTAGAAAGAAACAAAAGAAAACATGCATGCTTTCATAAAGTGTTTAAAAAAAAGAATTCAAAACAAAACTGCAAAATGGATAAAACGGAAAAAATAATCCAGTTGTTAAGATATATATTGCCTTACACAAATGTTTGCTCTTTGTAATGTAACAATAAACAAAGCATGCCTTGGATTGATATGGACTATAACATAAAAAATTCTCCACTGTTAATGATTTTTTTATGAAAAAATTATCAATTATATATAGATCATTAGTATCCATTTAATTAATTCCATTTTTGGCAACAGAAGAGAATGCAAAACTAAAAATATTATTCGAAGCAAAACGTTTCCTTTACAACAATCTATGGCCACCAACCGATTTGTTATTTCTTCTTTACACAGTATTAATGGCATTTGTTGTTTACACAGACTTTTAAACTTTTATCACACATTAAACTAACCAAAATAATCAATGGTTTCAATATAAAGCCTCAAATTGAGATTGATTCTTGTCTCAAATTCCTAGACATTCCTTGATAAAATCAATCAGTAAATCTCAACAAAAGGCTAAAAGCGCTCATGCTTTTCAAAAATGAACATCATACAAAGAAGCATGTAAGTTTCCTGCTTAACCAACCTTAATCCTGAATCCATAGTTTCTGCCAACATTGACCTCTGTGATGTCATAACAACCGGACAAATCTATTCGGCCGTCCAGTGTGTTTGTTTCCTCAGCCTTGGCATCCTTATAGTATCGTAAGGAATTCCCAGTCAACACAAACCAGTGTTTCTTCCAATCCTACATTCAACAAAATATATCTCAATATTAATTAAAAACAAGGATTTCCTTTTGTGAATTCTCATTACTGCATAACTAGTGTGTATTATTTCATAACATGTTTCAACCACTTCCCTGATGTATTTGAAAATTTAACCTCCATATTGTAATACTTTCAATGAAACTTAGCCCTTTAATTTGTGATTTATTCATGAATCTTATCTGTGTTGTTACATCTTAACAGTGAATTATTCAGGAAGAGGAAAATCATTACAAACCTTCTCCGATGAGCCTTGCTTGATTAGCCAGCCTTTCTTCATGTACATCAAATCCTGTAAAGGGGGGGTCAGTATTGAAATTAGAATAGACATGGAAGAGGAGAAGGCATGATACAGAGATTTTAACACCTACATACCAAGTAAGCTTTTTATGGCAATCTAATCAGCCAAAAGATGACCCAGCCAGGTAGCCGTGGCATTTCTGTTATAAGCATTGGAGCAGCTCTATCCCTACCTTGATACCATGATTGCTATATAACGAGCACTTGCTTTTTACACCTCACTCTAGACCTTACGCAGTCTTGAAACAGGGAATCAGAGCAAATCCTCATGTTACACTAGAGCCCAGTCTTACAGGAAACATTTTAACATGGCCAAGTTTGTTTTGTCCCGTTTCAGTCTCATTTATCAATGTCTGAATACAGATAACACTCAGGGAGCCAAGCTAGCTTGATTATAAGTCGCCCTATGCATGGTAATTAAAACACTTGCAAAAGTAAAAACATAAACTTGTCGCAGGAATATATATTCCTTAAGAATACTTGCATATTAAAACATGCAAATGAAGTAGATTTACAGCGTGGTCACTTTACAACCGTCTTACCTCGTATCGCGAGGACTGGCTCGGGGTTCCACTAATTACAGGTGAAGAATTTGTTCTACTGGCAGCCTGCAGCTCCGAGGATTTGGCCATCTACAAAACGAGGAGAACATGGTATAGTCTCTGTGGAAGACAACCCTAACACTGGGAATAATACATTTCCTTTTACACAATCACTGACAGTTGCTATCCTTAGAAAGGTGCCAAAAAAATTACAAAACAGAAATAACACTGAGGCCCCCGAGTCATCAAGCTTCTCTTGTTACAGTTTACGCTTGTACCTGATACGACAGAGGAAAAGGTCCAAGAAAAACCTGATGCAAGGTAAACAAAGTGTGGGCCCATGTTGCAAGTTCTTACGCACTATCACACAGAGACACACAAAATATTTTCTATCCCCATTTGCTGAGACAAGCCTTTGCAAGGTAGTATACCTGCAATCACCTAGGTGTATGTTTCTTTGCCAGAGGGAGCAGGTATGGTCATTGTTTACTTTTAATTAGAGGGAACATCAATCAGGTGTAAGATCCTGCATTGTGTGTGGGGTTTTATGCGTCTATAATGTGGAGTGGAGGACATAAAAGATGGTCCTTAGGTCTGCATTGTCACTTATGAACCAAGGACACTAAACTGTTACCATGTTTACAGGGGGGCTCAATCTATCAATTGAGGATTTGAGATTGGATCTATGAATGTAAACACTGCCTGCAATAAAGGGCCCCCGAGTACCCAAAGTGTGTTTAGATCTGGATTAATCATTCACAAAAACCAGTTGTTGTCACCTGCTTCGAACTTTTTGAGCAAAGTTTTTAAGGAATTTAAAACTTAAAGAAAAAATTTAAATAATGTTAAACCTATACCAGATAACAAAGCAGCAACCATATTTGGCAACATTTATCTTTGCATCGATTTATCCCAAACAAAATGACTAGCAATCAACCTTCTACCTGCTTTGTCAAGTCTGGATTCTGACACTTATGGGAACAGATCTTGCTTTAATGACTGCAAAACTATACCTAATAAAAACATACACGCTTGCATTTATTGTGCTTTAAAACCTTTAAAACGGAATAATCTGAAGAAGTCTGTTGTGGACTTCATTACAGAGGGTTACCTGTAAAAAGCAGAGACACACTATCTACTAAAATGAAAGGTTTACAAGCCGCTTGTGATTTATGTACTGTTCCGTAATCCAAGAACCCCATGATATAGGCAAGAGCCTTCTTAAATTTAACCAATATAAACTATCTTAGTCTTGCATTCAATTTCAAATGTACAGTTTAAAAATTCAAATTCTATAAAAGTCAGTATCATGTTTCAATGGAAATTTTTACATGCAACCCTTCCTTTTTTCCAACTTTGACAATATTGTTTGAACAATCTGAACATAGGGGATGTGGACTTTGTATCAAAGAAAAACTGTAAATGGGGACAAAATATAATTATAAACATATTATTATTAAGTAGAAAGCCAGGCCTTTCCACTGGCCCTAAAATTCGAAGAAATCCCTCGGTTATATTTCTTCACAAAAGTTCATACCTAAATGTGATTAATTAATTCACCTTATTTAATAGTACTATAACTTTAACTTTTTTAATAGAACTATAGCTGCAATTCCTTATCAACCATATATATATACAGCACAAGCTGCAGAGAATGTTTTAATTCTCAGTGTATAACACATGTCCTACCTGCAGAATCCTACGATTTTTCCACAGGTACAGGTCTATGTATAATTCCAGGTGATTAACAAGATACATGTAATCAAAGGAAGACACCATGCCTGCAGGTCAAACAGTCTCAAACGGCCTCCCCTTTCTCCAGTGTCGCTCTGACATTCATATCAAAAATCTCTGGACACGTATATCTATCTTATAAGAGTATCGGAAGCCCAGGTGAACTCCATAATTTAAAAACTTGTCAATCGCCTTTCCAGTGTGTATCAGTCGATCTCCGTTCAAACTCGCAACACAAAAATCATCAATGTTGTCAGTGTAAAATCAGGGAGATTATCTTCTGATGTTGTTAATTCATAATAAAAATGTTGACAGCCCGGTATTGTCTGTTTGAAAAACATACACAAGCTCTAATCCAGTAGCCAATTATTTCCAAGCCATTACCGTATTACCAAGTAAAGTTGTATGTACAAGATATTTTCAATTATTTTCTCATTGGATAACAAGACTAGCCTTTTGATAAAATGTTTACATCTTTGTTGACTTTAGACAGGTACACATACTTGAAAAGCAGTGATAATTTCATGAACTGAAAGCCATGTTTTAATTCTTAGAGTGGTGTAAACCCATTATACACTTGAAAATCTAATTATTTGAAGAACCTACTGGACATTTACGATCAGACTAGTTCAAAAAATCATTTACAATACCCATCTATCCAATTTATCAAACTCAATCATCCTTCACAAATTTTTGGACTATGCAGAGCTATAATTATACTTCACTTCCTTTTAATAAAAAAAAAAAATATATCCACAAATATGCCAGTTTCAGAGGCGGACAAATTATTCCTTTGTTGCCGTAAATTCCTTGTCGCAACATGAGCGAAAGAATTCCTGTATCAAATTATGATTACTTCCATTATTGGACACGTATCCCTTTGCACCAAGTTTTTGAAATATCTTAATGACATATTCCTTGAGCAGAAGTTTCTCATTTCCTGCCGATCACGATTTGTCATGCTCAATCATTCCTCTACTCCATGACATGGACATCTATTTTGGAAAGATTCCATCCCGAAAATGCATTAAAAACTTGATCAAGTTTTAACTTTGAACCAGTTTGCCTGCAGTCTCCGATTAGGTCGTCTTTTCATGTGGTTCAAAGAATTGATTATTCAGGTTCTCAAATAGGAGGTATATCCGTATTCAGCAAATCAAACACGTTAAAAGATTTTATGTTGGTTTTACAATGGTCACTCATTGACCCCTGCCTATGGGGGGAGTATAAAATGAATTATACAAACACAAACGAATGAACACTAGTGAGATTAACTGCTTCATTAGCTTAAAGAAATACGCATGATCATATTTCACCTGTAAATTGCAATTAAGTAGTCCATGTCATGCCCGAAAATAAGACAAAGTCTTCACTATCGGAACCAATGTCAATGGAGTTAAAGATCTGTGTTTTGCTTTTTACTTGCTTTATAATTAAATATAATATTTAAATAAGGCAGTCAAACATTTCCCAGGAATCAGCAATATAATGCTTACAATATTTCAAGTTGACTTTTAAATTTTATAGCTGTTCCCAAATTTTCTTAAATTTTCTGCTTCATGTACAGAAAAATCACTGAGGATTTGTTTAGCAGCTTTTTTTTTTCTCCCAATTTGAAATGTTCATTTGCGCAAAAACAAAAATCACCATTAAGTCAGAACCTTATACATGTAATCCATTCTTTTTCATGCCCAGTTTAACAGAAAAATTACAAAGGGGAAGAAATTGCTGGAAAAGTTTGCTTCAGTGTGTCCTTCAATGTGTGAAATGATATGGACTCCACAGAGGGATAACACATATTTTATGATTTACCTGTAAAGTGGGGCAAGGAAAATTGAATGAGGTTTATTTGCCAGGAGCTTTGCTTAGCTTGTCACTGTAATAAATTCAGCTCATTGTTCATATTGAGGACCAAAATTACACCAGATTTATTGCTCCTGAACTTATGAAATGTCTTGATCTCTAAGCTCAATGTGGTTGCATTCCTAAACCCTACTCAGCATGGTTTCTTTTTTCATGATTTTTATAACTTAATGTCTTCATAAAAAACTTGACGATCTATTTTTGTCAAGAATTTCAATACAGAATATCATTCATCCATCTGCTTTTGATTTTCATTTGCTCTTGTCCAAGACGAAAAAGTTTATTCGCTCATTTATAACCAGTGTAGAATGAAAACAATTTTTATGTCCCAAAACAGCCTTGATATATGGGGCAAAAACTTCCTTTCTAAATCACTACAGCTGTATAGATGATTGCCTTGGTGTTGGATATAATGACAATCATACCTGTTGATTGATAGCATCACATTTCTGAGGATATTTTCGTGTTTACCTCTTTACCAAACATGGAATAACAATAAAGCGAACATCGCAAAAACCGCTCTTAACATTGTGGTATTAATGTACATTACTTCTTCTTAAAAAGGTGGAGATAGTTTCTATCAATCCAAGAAGATTCGCCTTCATGTCATTTGCTATACATACATCATGGTTACATACACAAAAATATAAAAGAGAGCAACTTTTTCTGCTGTTACTGTCAGAATGATGCATTTTCATGCAAAAAGGAAACTGAAAAAATGCAAAGTTGTTTTACAGCCTGACTAGGTCAAGTATGATGCATTAAAAATAGTGGAAGAAGATATTAAAAGTATTACACAAAAATTGCTTAAAATAAAAACTCTCTTGCAGCATAAATCAACAGCATTTTAGCATTCCAGTTCCTTAAGTAGAAAAAATTCAAGCAAAAAATAAGAATAAAGTTAATATGTTAGAAGAACAAAATGCACCTAATGCTTTGTTGATTGATGCATGCAGCGGACCAAATTGGGTCAGTGTATTTTGTTAACCTACCTTATGCTCGTCCGTCTCATTATTGCGGGACTCATATTCTGTGTGACCGCCCTGTCTGCCTACAGATTGGGAGTCGCTCCGTGATGTCATTCTGTCCAGCCCCGTCAAAGATGTCCGACCGCTTCCTTCCTGTTTGGCCAGCGAGAGCTGGGTGGAGAAGTCTTTGAGACTGGTTGACCGTTCCCTGTGAAGTCTGGCCCGCTCGCTAGCGTTCTTTGGCTTGTTGCTGACAGGGATTGTCTTGTCATCCAAGGACCCTCGACGCAGGGCGGGGATGCCGGTCACTTGATTTTGCTGGGGAGGGGAAGAATTTGAAGATGCAGCAGTAGACACAGAAGCAGGGGAAACAGAGGATGATGCGGGGTGATAATTAGCAGCCAAGGTTTGCCATGTTCGTCGAGGTATTGTAAAGTAAGGATTATTGATATAATTAGAATCGGACAGGACACGTGCAACATTCGACTTGTATGCTTCGCTAGAACCACTTACGCTATCTAAACGGTCACCGGAACGACTCAGGAACCGAGTCTCCCCCAAGTCTCTTGTTACATCTTTCTCCATTTCTGCCGAAGACAGATCGTGTAAACTACTGCTTTTTCGGAGACCTTCCTGATAATGTTTGTCTGTCTTGTGTTTCATGTTTCGGACACCTCGGTACGTGGAGAACTGTTGTTCTTTTGTTTTCACTTTCTCCACGTTAAACCTTCCGTTCATTAAGGAATCAGGTTCAGTGATCGAGCTTGCACTAGGTAACCTAGATGGTGCAGGCTGAAAGAAACCAGAATTAATTAAGAAATTAACTTTCCTCCAAAAAAATAATGTACATGTAAATTTTTATATGAAAACTATGATCACAATTTTGATTTTTTTTTTATAACAAGCTGTATTTCCAATATATGATCATAATTATACTGGTTGATAAATCATCGTATTTACTTATATATTTAGGACCATGTCACATATTTTTGTAAATTTGTGTGTATTCTACCTGGACATTTTCTTTGTTGCTAAAAATAGGCATGGTAAATCTTCGATTCTTGGCCTTGGTGAGACGGCCAGGGAATACTTGTAGAACATCATGCCACCTGTAAAAGATATCAGTACGCTCTGTACATTATAATATAGACAGTTAGTATTGGAAGTGTCAACTCAGACACAGATCTTCATGCTGACACAGTTAAAACTGGGGATGGATTGATTACTATGGTTTTTAGGATCTGGGTCAACAGTGTGGGACACTTTAGTGCTTGCACTGCACACAACTTTTCCATTACAGTCTTGTAACTAGTCTGTGTGGACTTATAAATATTTCCATCAAATACTTTACTATAAGGAACATTCATACAGAATTCACAATACTGGTAAAAAAAATGGCTAGCTAAACACTTAAACATTAAATACCACAACTATCAGTAATAATTCATATAAATTCACAGAATTATATTTTTGTATCAGTTAGAGCATTGATATATCATACAGGATGAGTGACCCCTTTTGAACTCCAGCTTGATTTCAATTATCAGGGGAGGGGGATGTTTTAGATTGCACTCATCAATAATTCACCATGTGACTCAAATTAGCAGTGTTATGGTCCAATATCTAACGACTTAATCAAAATGTAACGGTCCCTTAGAGATCTATACTAGATGCATTAAAACCAAGGGATCATTATCAGCACAGAGATCTAAACAAAAAACGAACACAAGCGACATGTCAATTTTTTTCTCCCAAGCCTGCCACTGGGTTGTTAAATGCATTACATGCATGTTCCGTTCCCTCTTGCACCTAAACATGCTTTTATGCCTTTCATAAAATTCTCATTCTTCATCGTTGCACTCAGAAGCATTCAAGAGGTTTTTTTTTATTTCCCCAACAGCTGTAATATCAGAAGCTCAGCAGACATATCAACATGTAGTTGTGAAGAGCATAATTATACTGGCCCTGCATGAAACCCTGCAGATTACTGCAGAAAATGCATGTCTTCATTTTGATTAAAATGACAGGTAATCATACACCACGAATCAGAACTTGATCCCCTACAGCTGTTATCAGTCCACTTGAAGAACTTCTGAAGAAGGGGTCAATATTTACACATGTTGATAAATAAGGTATCTGTGGTATTCCGTTTGATTTATAATTCCCACTTTCATTTCAGAATCTTTTCAATAGAACTATGACATTATGATATATGGTAGATTAATTCTTGTGCAGAAGCTAAAATTTCATAAAGAATATCTACAGTATTTGCGTAATTTACAAAGTATCTATTACTTGGTAGCCGATCATATCAAATTCAGGACAATTTAACAGAAAGAATCTGGGTATGTTAATACTACGTATGCATTACAGTCATATGAACCTCTCCTTCTTTTCCAAAAATTTGTTGCTTCAGTACACAAATGTTGCAATATTTGGCAATGTGCATACTTATGATTCAGTATAGTGTACAGTATAATAATGATCCATCTTATATGGGGTCAACTACATGAACTGTAACTGAATATAATAAATCACAATTTCATAGGCATTGATAAACTTTTTGACCTTCAACAAGTTTCTCTGAATTACAACTAGGAAGTAACAAAATGTAATGACAAATGGAGGCCTTTACGACAATAGGTTTTTAAAGCCAAAAAATCTCTTCACTGTAAAATTCAGACGAACATCCTTGACCTGTACACTATGATAGATATGTACGACAAAATGACAGATGAACATCCTTAAGAAGTAAAACTTAAATGACATTTACCAGTCCTATAATTAAGTTACATGTATAACACACTTGTTACACATCAAGTTCCTTAATCACTTTAATTAAATACTGTAAGTCGTTTTAATTTTATGGTGTTAAAATTTCACAATTTCTCAAAAAGCACCAAATGCAATAGTTTTAATTTCACGCTCCAAGAAAACCAGTTATTAAAGTATAAGCATTAACAGTTGTTTTAAAAAAAATTAAAATTAATATTAACGATGGGTGTTATTTAGTGGAAAAACGATAAATCACGAACATAGTGAAATTAAAACCATCATGATTATTTGCCAATCTATAGTATAAAGCAGGCCCTCCTTCCCCACCCTAACCCCCACACCAACTCCATCCAATCTTCAGCACCTCTAAAACCATGGAAACCACAAAAATTTTATTAACAAAATCTTTAAATGATTATTGTTTAGGAATAAAGTTTCCCCAATATAGTGTTTTACTGTTTGAAAGTATGTATGCATGTTCTAATGATGAATAACTGGTGTCACCTGTGGGGATTGTTTTGAGGGGGAGGAGGAGGAGGAAGAGAGCGAGAGAGATCTATGCCTGTGTGTGACAGCCTTACCACTGATATTCCTCCTTAGACTGGCCCTTGATATAGTATTTCTTGTTTGGCGTCACAATTTCCAGAGAGAAGGGATGAGAAGTTACGGTTTCTGCATCATTGACAGCAGAACATTTATTCATATCAATGATCCCTTGTGGAATGGTTTCCGGCTGCAACAGAAGGGGAAAAAACAAAAATAAATCAACCTATCTAACTCGTACAAGTAAAAAAGACCCTCATTTTTCATAAGGGCAGACATTACCATTAGTAGCAGACATGTCAATTATCTATGAATTCGTGTCCATAATGAGAAGCACATATTTCTAGATTACTCAGATCACAAGCTAATGCTTTCAAGAGTTCATCTCTAATGTAAAAATGATCCTCAGATTGATTAGGTAATAGTCATTTGATTCAGACTAGTGGGCTACACTGTGAATATGTATTTCCTATTTTCTACCGTATTTCTTTCTACTCATTCTGTATGAAATAATCTAGTGATGCTCTGTTCTTGAAAAAAATAATACTTTTGAGATTATAATATTCTGGATGGACAACAACAATCTAAATTTTATGTTTATCAGCATTTGCCATCAGAATCTGAACTTCTTAAATTTTTAGTTTTAACATTATGTTGTATGGAATTCCATATTAGTCTGCTGTCTGGATCAATTGTCACATTAATGCATGAATGCTGCATATAAGATTGCTTGATGTATGTAGGCGTTATATGTACACATTGTATTCGATCTGAATCACAACTATCAATCTCCGTTTCGCCATGCTTTGCAATGGGTAATACTGTTTGTTTATTCAACTTGTTCCCACAACAATGAAAGAAAGATGCCATTTCTGTAGAAGCCACTTACATCCTCGTCAACGCAATATGTCAGTTCTCCATCGTCATACAATCGCATGAATCTTCTTTGCCACCTCTGGAAAAAATAAAAGAAAATGGTAAAACGTACTGGTGAGAGTTATCTCCCTTGAAGTTGCAATCCAATAATCTACCAGTGTTATCTTTTATGCATGACAGGACCCTGATGCCTCAGATTCAGTATACCACCCTACAGGAAGTTCATTACAGCTGATATCCAGCAGTGTTCATTACATTATCAATTAATTAACGACTCTGATTGAATTACTTATCAAGCTTCTCAGCTAGGCTCTGCAGAATCTGTCTCCTTACTGTTGCATAGCTTTATCTTTTTTCTGCCATATGCCACTTGGCCTTGCCCAGATTTCTTAAAATTTGGTCAATTACCAGTTAAATATGAAGAAGATTGCCTTGATAAACAATAATTCTCTTCAGTTCTTTTTTTCTCATTAACCCTTCAATGATTTATTATGGTTTTTGTGTTTCCCCTCATGTTTTTTAAAGAAGAAACATCAGTTTTCACATTGTTAGCTTATCTTCTTTTTTGCATTGTGTTTGTATTTCCAAGAACAATTTATTTTCTGTGCAGATTTTTGGCATGCACATGGCACATCATTATTTACCTTGGTTTTTTCCAGTGGGTTGCTGAAGTCAAAGTCTGGCGCCACGAAGAGGAAGCCACATTTGGAGACCTTACGGGACGCCTGGTGAAAGGAAATTGATACATTGATAAAAAAAGGGCTGATCAATCAACACTATCAGATCAATATCATTTAGAGTAACGAATATGTACATAAATGATTTAGTATCTGACATTATGATTTTTTTATATAATAAGAGAGAATATATTTGCTGTCATGTTACAGATAGTAAAATGAATTTTAAAGTTTTCACATTGAAACAGCGAAACCATTGCTACTTCACTGGGACTCAATCTCTTAAATTAATACATGTATATGTTTATAATGATGCACTTTTTTTTATAATTAATAACATTGTTATTATTCACAAATGCATACATGTATATGTATGTGTCACAATGTGAACTTAAAACTGTCAACAAAAACCTGCTAAGGTAAATATCTTTATATATGTGTGAATACATCTAGATATTTCATTCCAAATACAATAAACAAACAATATTTGTGCACTCTTCAAGGAATGTGTGACAAAAGATCTGTTTTAAGCCCTGTTACTCATTCATATATACACAGATAATACCTCAGTAAATATTGGCCCAAGAGCTGGGACTACTTTTCTTAGTCTTTTAACCCCAGTTTACTGGGCAGGCCTCCCATTGATTTGGACCTATTTGTGCACATACTGAGGACAAAGCTATTTTAAATGCCTGAGAAAGCTTGGCTTTAGTCCCATTAAATAACAGCAGCTAATTCATAGGGAGCTTATGGAGAGGAGCCACGAAATTGGAACACACAATACGTCTATACGTTTACATCTACTCTGATATATACACTGTGAACTGTTTCAGGTCAACTTTGTGTGAAGCCCCTCTAGGTTATGACACTAATATTTTTTAAGAAGATTTTTATCAACCCACTTCTTTTATCTGTCAGCGGCATCTTTTAAACATATGTCGATTAAGAATTTTTTTAAAAAGACCCACATGGAGAACATCTGTACCCACTGTAACATTATGTTAACCATTGAATTATAACAGTTTAGCTGTGTCAAAAATATTGGTCATCCTTAATTCCTTTGCCATGATGAATTAAACCAAATGATGGATTATCTTCTCCATCAGCTTTTTTTTCAGGGGGAGAGGGGGAGAAAATATAAGAATACCTGTACAAAAACTGGAACGGTGAAATGGAGATAAAACACAATATTTTCAAAAAGTTAAAAAACACAAAAATCTGATTGAGAAAACGACAATTATATTGCTGATGTTGACATATTTGTCATTGAAGGTGACAGCTTAATGATTGCTGTTAAAGAGTTGGATCATGCAGACATGTCTGGAAGTATAAATAGTCACTACGATGAACTGTCAGCCAGTATAATCTACATGTACTATGTCTTTGATGAGTCTATATCTGTGCCAGACACATCACTAGGACATACAAGTACATGCACCTTTACTGTCTGCAGTAACCTGACAGGGTTTACCCATTAATAATCCAAAAACCATCTGTAACACTTTATCTGACCTAGCAAGGCCAAATCTACCAAGCAATAAAAAAAAGTCCACAGAGTACAAATCTATCATGATTATTCAAACTCGCCTTTGGCTTTCCCTTCCGGAGGGCTTTTTTCACCACCTTCCACATGGTTATCGAATGTTAAAGCAGTGTCCACTCATATACATTCCCATATAGATATTTTAGATGATGAGGCCGTTTGGTACTTTCACATACATCACCCAAGGGCCTACAGGGCTACACCCAAGACTGAAGAAGTGTGTCCTGAATCAGACCACTACTACATACGTACATGTACGAAGCCAGTCATGTATATATGCATGTCATGTATATACATATATACGAGTATATATACGTCATAACAATTACATGTCATGTAACAGAAATAGAATGGCGATCTACTGTACGTATCCTGATTAACTGTCATGATTTCTTGTCCAATAAGATGCATAGTCATCAAAATAACTATACACTTTATCTGAACTCTCAACACCCTCGCTATCTAATTGACCATTACATCACGTCCATCATATTCTTATGACCTTACATTTCTAGAATATCATATATACTTATTGCCCACAAACTAAAATATAAACCTTATTAGTTTATCACACTTCAGATTTGACCAGAAACTACAACGTAAGGAGAATTCTACAACACGGCATTCTTTAGGTGTCTTATCACCAAGATTTCAAATACGTAGACATAAATATTGTTTTAGACACATTTTTGTGAGCGTGCATGGTCAAGCCTCTCCCCCCTACTTTATATCATGGATTAATGACCCCTTTTTCTGAGCTCATTGACATGTACAAGAACTCCTGGAATGCGGCTCTACTTCAGTGACACTGTCGTATTACATAGCCCCTACACTAATCACTTCAGTATCTGGTCATTCAATCTTGCACAGGGACAACTTTTACCTGTTCACACCTGAATTAGCACCGAGTATTATTTTTGTACAGGTTGGGCCACCTTTTCTCTTTTTTGTAGGTGTGCATGAAAATAACAAACACATTTAAACACAATACAGATAGGAATGTGAAGTAAACAGTTTTAATATCTCTGGGAGTTCCCATATAGTTTCATTGAGTCTCAGAGAAGAACCATTATAAAAGCATCAACAGGATTAATGCAGTATTAAAAACTCATAATGTATATCTTTTTATGATACATTTTAATCAGCTTGTTTACTCAGATTTCCTTTCTAAAATATATAGAAAATCTTCATTCAAACACCTGCGCCAAATTCTAAGATTCCTGAAATGTAGGGGTATAAGAATTAAGCAACATGATTTCATAACTAAGTAAACATGAGATCCTCCTAATAGCACTTATATATAAGAATCCATAACCTATCTACCACACAGGTATACAGACCTTGAGACCATATAATCGAGGTAATGTAAAATTAATCTTATTTACAGAGGAAATCAAAAGGAGGATATGGGTCAGTTCGGGGTACTGACATAGTAACATCTCTACGATAGAGGCCATGTGCAGTTTGTTCAGCTAATCAGCAGTCATGTAGAACAAATATTCATTATTCCTGAACCAGCGACTCATGGCTATGTTATAACTACAAACATTAGGCTAGCACGGTCTACTTCACTGACAAATACACAACATCAGTTTCTTTCATCATGGTCATCTGAAGTCAATGAGGGTTAACCGGGGGCTTTGATGGGAGGAAAAAATAAACAACATTTTTCATTAATTTATCATGGATCGAATAACATGCATGCAAGTTCAAATATTCACTGAATATTTTCTAAATCTTTAAGAATTTGGGGTGATTTTGTTCTTCTATAAGAATTTATTTCAAAAATCATTTAATACTTGCTGGTTTTATAGGTTACTTCAAAAGAATATTTTTGGCTTGTTTTATTATTTCTCAGAGAAGGTACTAAAGGTATACTAAACTGTCACCATCTGGACACTATGCAAAGTGTTTCTGAAACAATCAGAATACAGTAAAAATGCATATCAATTTTAAGGACTATCTTTTATTACAATTCTTATTTTTCCATTCTCTTTTTTTTTTTTCATACTTCAAAGAATGCACACAGATAACATCTGTAGGGAATCTTCAACTCCTGAATGCATTCCAAAACCAACTTTATGGGCCACTGCTTTATCTCCCAATTCTATTCTGGATTTTTAAGAGAAAACATTACTATCATTTCAATATTCCATCCAAAAGACCATCAGCAATTTTTTCCCAAGGTTAGATATCCATTCTCCCAAAAGTTTCTACCCCTATCCTATAGACCTGATCTGTTTCATGATTTTTTGTCATCAAAGTTTTCAGACCTTGTTCAGCAGAGGCAAAGCTGTCAATAAAACAACTTCAAACGGAGTAAAAACATGACAGCTTACAAATCGTAGCCTCGAGTCAGGGTGTCCTTCAGAGGCATGTCCTTTGTAGACTATCATGTTAATCTAGTCACCTTACACACTTACTACAAACTACAGAAACTTATTTTAAGACTCGACTTAATGAGTGTAAAATGGGACAAGGGACAGTCAGTCTTTATGATCCCGCTTAACTGTATCAAAATGTGGTTAATAAGTGCAAGGAATATTAATTAATTTCCATATGAACTCGTAGAAAATAGAGCTGTCACTTTGTCAGCACATTTTTACTTCAAGGTAAAAGTTACCCCTCAACACACACCACCGGGGAGATAGTTTAGATAGGGAACCTTTCGGGGCTATTGTCAGTTTAGTGGTTGCTTGCGTGGAAAACAAAGTCAAGATATGATTACCAATGTCACTCAAGGAGAAATGTAAACAAGTCACCAGGTGTCAAATGCTATCCATCTCTTTGTGGTTTAGCAGCTTTTTTTCATGTGTCAATGAAAGAAAAGCTGGCAGAGATGTGTACTGAAATGCATCAGACATTTCTAAACTGTCTCCCGAAACAAACTTAACATCATGAGACGTTTACAGACATTCCCAGTACAGCCTGCTATACGGTGTATTTGCTTTTTGTGGTGTACTTTATGTCAATGTTTAGAAACCTCAAGCACTTGTTAAATCTAAACCAATACATGGTGTTTTAATGAAAACTGATTCATAGGAGAACTCAAAATCAAATTGAGTCTGAAATAATATATCAATGTTGATAATAGTCTACTTTTCTTAAAGTACAAATACTTGAACAGATGCAAGACACCTCTCTCTCTTTCTCTCTCTCTCTCTCTCTCACTCTCTCTCTCTCTCTCTCTCTCCATTATAAATAACCAGTATATTCATCTATGTCTAACAATAGGCTTTGTTCTGGCAGTTGCCAATAATATATACCTTCAAATATGCAAATGTCTCCAGAAATGCACAAACCACAAGTTGTATTAATAATATGCAACATATGTGTTCTGTACATCAGTCAAAGGGTAATGCAGTACAAATACTGAGCAGATGTAAAGTTTATATCAAAATCTGCTGATTCAACTCGCATAAGTTTTTTGCTTCTCGATCATTTATTGTTTCTTGGTATCAGCTAGTCTACTTGAAATTGACAGTCATATGTTTTTTGTGTCTGACATATGAAAAGAAATATAATTTATTAGGTTTCTTTATGATCATAATTTCAATGTGAATCGACACACACCATCTGGTTCTAATTTAGCATGAAATTCAGAGTTTGCCCCAAGAGACCTTGAGATGTTCATAGACTGGAAACTAGTGCATGTATATCAAAGATCATCCTTTTCAAGTCTAAAAATACCCATTTCCACAGTATAAGCGTAAAATTTACATAAATACACATTGCCAAGAACAATTTTCTTTCCAAAGTAAAATTCTTGATGATATATTCAGACAACAAATTGAAATTCTCTCCTCACAAAGCACTGTTATATTAAATAACATCTTTTCAAGTTGAATAAGAGATTAGCTCTCTGATAATACTGAATTGCACTTGTACAATTACATAGATAGTGCTATGTCATCCCAGAAGGCTGCATGGAATGTATAACATATGATGACAGCAAGATAGAGATGAAAGCACACACTTGTAAAATCTCTAGCATCAACTATTTGACAGAATATGATCCAGATCGTCAAAAAGTCTGTTATTGTAGTGGGGCCCTGTTTATTAGTTATTGAATAGAAAATGGGTCAGGTTCCAAACATCAGTGTTAAGACACTTGTATAACAATTACAATGTTCCGCCTCACCCAGATTTAATTTTACAATGGGAAATAAATACTGAAATTCTGAAAACTTCAAACAAGGCTTACAAGACATGTCAAGTTGTATAATGCATGACCTCAATTATATTATTCCACACATCTTTAACTTTGCATGTTTTTCATCCATTAAAAGATAATATTTGTTTAAAAAAAAAAAGAGAGAAAAATTTATCCATAAACATTAATTCTTCCACCCTTATGGCTGGGGTAGAAGAGAAAAGGAGTTGCATCATATTGTAAACTTGATGCGTTTTAAGTGGAGGGACTTGGGGAACATCAAAGGAAAATTGCTTTTTTATAAGTTTAAAAGCTGCAGTAGAATTAGGTTTATAATCCAAAGTATAAAATATGTCTCTCAATTTTTTTAAATGGCATTTGTATGGCTCCAATTTGTCAAAACATACTGTTATGTAATGTTTATTATTCCAGTAATTCATTTCGCCCTGCATACATGTCTGATATAATAAAATGGATTTTGGTCTCAACTGGTGGTAATGCATATTCCAAAAATGTCTATGAATATCCATTAATTAAACAGACGGCACTTGACAGCAAATAAACACCACAAATTTTACAAATGTCATGTGTAAGTACAGCAATGGTACACGCATGTATATAAACACCTGTGTCACACAGCGCATTATAAATTTGAAAAAAAAAATCCTACCTTATTGTTATGTAAAGCCTCAGCAGAATGGGCATCCTTTGCACCAAAACAGGCCTGGCATTTCGATTTGTTGAAAATGTTGGGTTCGAACTTGCGACACTTCGAAGCCATGTTTGTTTACGTTTTCGACAGCAATCTTGCACACCTGATCTAAGGACCAGGTGAGAAATCAAACTATCCCCAAAATAAGAACCACTTTGTGTGTAATCCAACAGCTCTGCATATTAAAAGTTCAAAAACACTCTACATATCTACAACATCAACACACACATAAACTTTTTTGGCTTCTTTCCGACCTCGTTCCACCACACCGGTGTCAGATAAGGTGCACGCGGAGTGATATATAGTGAACGAGGAGTGCGGAGGGATTAGCCTGTTATGACTGAGGAAATAGGACGCGGCATTGATTAAAGTTGAATGGAGGCGGATGAATGGAATCATTGTATATGTAGCTCTCAATAAATGAATTCACGTCACATTGAAGTTTGTCATATTAGAGAAAGAAATCACCAATTGATGCACCTTTTTAACAGGTTATTGCGAGAATATATTTGCTTTGATGAAAGAAAAAGTATTTTATTTTTAAATATAAAAATATGTTTTAGAAACAAATCAAAGTTGGTAATAAAACAACTGTATTTTTTGCCAAATAAGAGTATATTCAATTGTAGACCAGATAATTTCTATCCATGTGTGTGGTTTTTTTTTAATTTGAAATTATACAGTACTTTAAAATTACATCTGTAAATCCATTTCTACGTGCGTGTATGCAGCAAGAATTTATAATCGCCAGCATTCTAGTTAATGTGGTTTGTGCAATCAAAGCGTTACATCAAAATACACATAACATAATCATATTCTCTCTCTCTCTCTCTCTCTCTCTCTCTCTCTCTCTCTCTCTCTCTCTCTCTCTCTCTCTCTCTCTCTCTCTCTCTCTAAAATTGATTATGGCGCCATCATTATTGTGACGTATTGTTAAAACGTCACAAAGGTAACTATTATATTATGATCTACAAGTAGGCAAACAATGGGTATCTTTCAGAGCTGTCTAGCAAGAAATAATAAGGTTGGGGTGATGGGAAAGGAAGAAGCTGAGGAGTACGAGAAGGCGATTCGTACAATGGTCACCGAAGAAGTGACGGAGAAGAAGGGGGGAGTAGTATTTGGCTTGTCCTTCATCTCAGAGGAGGTGACACCGAAACCAGTGCCGAGCAGACTGGTGTCCAGCGACAAAGAGGAGGACTTTGAGAAATGGAGAGGTATACAGTGCAGCACGTGTACATTTATGATGATCTTTTGTTATCAAAAAAAAAATAACAGTGATGGAGCTCATACAAGGACGTAGCAGCAGAATGAGGAGGGGGGGGGGGGGGGGGGGTTAAAGGGCTGGTCCCTCCACTTTTTCAACAGTGTCCTTTTTCTTACAATTTCCTATGGACAGAAGATTACGTAAATGTACAATGAATCATTGGCCACATTACTTTGAAAACGAGCTGTTGCGTGCATTGATCTTATTTACCAAATGGAAAATTTACATACGATCATTTCAAAGTATGATATATTTAGAATATGTATCTATTTCAATTTACTTCTACAGAAAATCAAGCAAAAACCCAGACAGAAAAGCAGGAGCAGGCACAACAGCGAAGAGAGGAATCTCTTGTACAGAAGAAAATTGAAAATGCTCACAGAGAGATGGAGAGACTTGAAAAATATGTGAATGTCTGTGATGGTTAAACTTGTATCCTCATCAGATACCGTATACATCACGCAGTCTTATCCAATAGACTGAAAATTGAAGGATTTCCTGGATCCAAATGCGGAAATGAAATTTTTTAAAAACTTTAAAACGTTTTTTTTTTTCATAATTGAATTTTTTTTTCTTATTTGTCCTCTAAATATTTGCTCACACAAAAGTTAAAGACGTTTGTTTTCGAGATTC
Organism: Magallana gigas; assembly: GCF_963853765.1. NCBI lineage: Eukaryota > Metazoa > Mollusca > Bivalvia > Ostreida > Ostreidae > Magallana > Magallana gigas. The sequence continues at coordinate 16,338,812 of NC_088859.1, read as the reverse complement.
CTGAATATATCATTTTGTTGGCTCACTAGAAGATATTTATAATATCGAGGGGGTGTTCGATGATACAATCTATATCGGTAATAAGTGGTATGTTATTTTTCATTCTTACGAAGGTAGGAATAGTTCAGTTAAAAATTTTGGTTTATCTAATCGATCATTATTCAGTTCTCACATTTCGATTTTCCTTTTGGAGTTATATTTCCCGTACCCCCCCCCCCCCGGAAACAAATAAAGAAGGTGTAAATTTTGCACTTCCTCAGTATCTGAGAGCCTCAATACCTCATTGTCTAATATGTAATTACGAAGTAGCTCATTTTTATCATTAAAATGTGATATAAAAGCTAATCTACTGTTCCAGTTTTATTTTAGTTTTTTTTTTTTTTGGGGGGGGGGTGTTTGTTTGTTTTGTTCTTGTATGTTTGTTTGTTTGTTTTTCATTTCGTTTTATTTTGTTTTTGTTTGTTTGATTTTTTTCCGCATCAACTGTGTGTGTGCTGATGATGATTACGCGAGATCCGCTCCCAAATACAAAATAAATATATCGGGCTCGGTGTTCTACTTGTTCCCTATATACCTTTAAAGTAAAAATGGCCAAGGAAAAGAAAAATTTTGATCTGAAAGAATACCCATTTTCCACGGAAGAAATTCCAAGACTTAATATAGACAATCCAGAGACAGAAAAACGTATTGCAGCTGGGGTAAAATTATACGTGCTTTTGATCTAGATTATATTTGAATTGAGTTTTATTTATTGTACTTTCACTTTCGCATATAAGTCGCATATTGAATTTAAGATGATTTTTTAATGGTGATTAATTAAAAAAAAAATCGTCATTAGACATGTTGCCCTATGTGTGAAAAGTTTGGCAATTGCATAGCTTGATGAATTTTTGAAAATAAATTCAGATATACTGAAGAAAACAAAATGTAAGTTTGACATGTTCAATTTGTAGAAATAGCCAGAAATGCTAACAATGGATAACAATTGAGTAGTCCTCTTCACAGTAACTGTGGTACTGTTCTTTTGCAGGGCAAATTGACATAGTTTGATAATATATGATGTAACAACTGTAGTTCAAGAAGGCTATATGATCGTGGCCATTTTGTAGACTGTTTAATAAATTGGTCTTTTCCAGAAGATGTAGGAAAATGTAGCAAATTTAAACCATAAAATGTATGGATTTTCTTTACTAAATAATAATTTATAGCTTAACAAGTCATATACCCCGGTATCTTAAAATTTTACGTTATAGGTTTGATTGTAATTTAAAGCTACCCTATTAAATATTTATCTACCAACTAAAACTTCACCAAACTATATAAAATTTGGCTCCATCCTGCAAAGGAGCAGTAACACATGCAGTTACTCTAAAGGGGTCTATTAAGATAAAAACACATCATGGTTGAAGTAAGTAAAAACTGAGTTTGTACCACATACACCTTTCCACGGAGCATGGGGATCAAGCTTTTGATACATGCAACTCACTAGTTCTTAACCCCAGTGATAAGTTGTAGGTAAATTAGGTAGAGTCACATTTATGATTTCAGCTACCAGTTGTGATCACAGATTCCGGTTTAGTGCGGTCAGCGTTGCATTGGGACTTAGATTATCTGCAAGGAAACATTGGAGATGGAAAATTCACTGTGTACAAGTCAAAGAACAAAAGATTTCAGTATTTTGATGATAAAAAAGTTGACACTTTCAAGGATTTTGAAAAACCTATGGAACATTTGGATTTAACCTTTCCAGAGTTTGTCAAAAAATTAAAGACAGCAAAACCTGGGAAAGACAAGTATGTAAATTTATAACTTTAATAGTGATCATTAAATTATCATAAATATGACATAAAAATCATCTTTAAAATTTTAAAAGTAAAAAAATGTTTGTACATGTATACTAAATTTTTACGTAAAATGATCAAGGTTAATAAGGGATATGTGAAGGTAAGTGTGCAATGGTATGTGCCAAATCTCAATGGTTTGACATGCTTAAGTCAAATTAATGGTTCACATGATGTTTGTCAAAGTCTGATGATGTCACACACCAAAGCTTCATGCTTCTAAAAAGACACCAAGCACAAATATTGTACAACTTATTCCTTATTTGTCACAATAAAATTGTAATAGCACTTGCTAAAGTGAGTCAAGAATAAAGAAGAGAACAAATATGATGGTAATTATTACATATTAATTGCAGCATATTTTGGCGCAACACATATTTCAATACAACAGGAACTTTTTCTTCTCGCAGCTCTCCACTGTAATGACCTCCCTTACTATCATTGTTGATTTTCACAATGTATCCCTTACTCCGTTAGCCTTGTTTGGTTGTTGATTTTAAATACATAGTTATATCAGATGTACGTAGTATATGTACCCCCCCCCCCCCCCGGAGGGCCCTTTATTGGTGAATAAACATATACCGGTAGTAGCAATGACACCAATGATGTCACCATAACCTGAAGTGACAAACATTTTTTGACAACATCAGACTATTGCAAGGCAGGCCATTGGACTTTAGCACAATCTACGAACTGTGGCTTGACTATCTGAATTTGGAGTCTTATTAATGTATTAAATTTTAGGGTGTATTTGCAACAAGCTCTAAATGAAGGTGTTGGTAAGAGGATTGTCGCAGATTTTCTTGGATTCAATTGGAGCTGGGTAACGGAGCAGCAGAAGAAGAACAAGTTTGGAGCCCTCACCTCAAATCTTCTCCTCATTGGGATGGAAGGTAAGTGAAAAACTGAACACAAAACATTATCTCCTCATCATCTTCATCATCCTCATCATCACAATTTCTTCATGAGTAACTACGATTTTCTCTTTTTTGTGAAAGTCAGTTGACTTCATTAAGAAGTGACAACATGTTAATATTTGATGCAATGATGTTGGTATAAACTTCTGGGGAATAATTAACATTTCTCTCTCTCTCTCTCTCTCTTTATCTCTCTCTCCGTATTTTTGCTGTACTCAATTTAATTTCAGAATATGTATAGACAAGAAAATGTAAATTTAAATCATTTCTCTTGATTTCAGGGAACGTAACTCCTGCCCATTATGATGAACAGGAGAACTTCTTTGCACAGATACGAGGATACAAGAGGTTCATCTTGTTTCATCCAGACCAGTTTAAGTGCATGTATCCTTATCCAACCTACCACCCATGTGATAGGCAAAGCCAGGTAAGGAAGGAGAAAATTGTATTTATACTTTACCATATGTTGAAAAAAAGTGGTAGATTTTCTTATAAAAGCGGTAGGTGGGAAACAGAGTTAAAAAGCATTAGACTTCAGCGTAAGCGGTAGAGTTAACATATATGTTTTGGTTATTTTAATTTTTAAAAAATGTAAGCACATACAAAGTCCCAAGACTACCGACTGAATAGATCATCACAGCAACAGCACCAGCTGTGTTTGCACTGATCTATTGTCACACTGGTCTACTGATGAGATGACTACTGTACATGTCCCATCTGTTACAGGTTGATTTTGATAATCCAGATTACAAGAGATTTCCAAAGTTTAAGGATGTTAAGGGATACGAAACAGTGGTTGGTCCCGGTGATGTGCTGTTTTTGCCAATGTACTGGTGAGACATGTCTGTCTTGTCTATGAAATGTACCCGGTATATGTATTTCTGATGAGGATCTTGTAAAGCTCACAAACTTTTTTTTGCACCATAGTATAAGTTGGTTGACAGTACATGTACATGTTTTATCAATAAAATTTACATTTGGATCAAGTTTTGCAATGCCTATGAATGTATACTGCTAAAAAGTAGATATAAATTTTTTTGTGCCTATATTCTGTTCCTATTGTTTCACCAGGTGGCACCAAGTGGAATCTCTCCCTGACCACGGGCACACAATATCTGTGACCTTCTGGTACAAGGTAGGTAATCTAAAACTACCAAACACAGACTTAGTATCAATACTCACTACTTGTATATATGTACATGTACTGAATGTGATTACCGTAGGTCTTAATTTCCAGAAATATTTTGTTCTTGAAATTGAATGCTGTTGGAGATTCCGTACTAAATACATGTTGTTGACATTCAGATACAATGAAAGTGAGAATGAAGAATTTTCAAAGGAAAAATGAACATGTATACAGAAACTGAAAATTAATTGGCATATTTTTTTTTCAGGACAAATCTCATTTTAGATAGTAAAATGCCATTTTAGTAGAACTAGGCCAGAATACTTATATTTTGCTATGTAGTAGACTGTTATAATGTAGGGAAGATGAATGTTTTATAGGAATATAAATGTGATGGAGTGCATATTGCAGTTGTTAAAAATCTTATTTTGACAATGTGTATATAGTACATGTACATGTAATTACACATTTAATATCTCTCTTTACTACACAGGCTGGACCCATTGGGAACGTTGTCTATCCCCTTTCTCCACAACAGAAGGTGTCCATGATGAGAAACCTGGAGAAGATGATTCATCAGGCCCTGAATAACACTGATGAGGTTTGTCATTGTTTGCTGTATTCAAAGTTCATTTCACAGCACTTTACAGGGGCATTGGATACCAACACAAAGGAAAAATAGAGTTTGTTGACTTATTTAAACTCGGTTCCCATTCAGTACAAATTTAAAAAAATGATTTCTTGATCTGTTTCATTGGATTGCTACAAAAATACTTGTCAAGGGACCTAAATTTTATTAGATTAGTACCGGTACATGAACCAAGTTCAGATAAATCAACAGTGTATTTCTTTTTGCTGGTATCCAATGCCCCTGTAAAAATAATTAATAAAATTGAAACAGATAAGAATTAATGGTTTTTAAACCCTGTGAATCTGAAATGCATGTTATCCAATTCCTTTGTTGTTTCTACAGTGTACATGTACTCATTTTTTAAATCTTGCCTGTTATTTTCAGATTCCGGAATTCATGCAGAACATGGTACTTGGTCGATACACTGATCCTCCTGCTTAGGATGAATGAAATGGACAAATTTTGTTTGAATTTCTGATATGTAATTGAGTATTATTTTTAATCATTATGAATTTTGCTTACTAGACTGTTATTGGAAATTTACTCAGCTTGTATCAAAATTGTAGCTACATAACATAATTCTAATGAAACATATACCACCATACCAATAATTGGAAAAGGGATCTAAAAATCTAGAAATGATTTACTTGAATTCCAATTCCAATACCACCATACCAGGAATTGGAAAAGGAACCTATAAATCTAGAAATGATTTACCTGTATTCCAATAAATTCAAGAATTACCGGTATGCTAGCCGGAATGTTGACTCTTGCCTCTTACAATTATCTTACATGTATTATTTGTATTACTCCATGATCAGAGACCTGGGAGTAATTTGCTTTTTGTTGTTGTTTTTCTATCTTCCATTACTTTTACACTAATAAGAAAATGACTTCATGTGGTAGAGTGTTATTTTTAATTTGTTTTTATTTAAATGATTAAATAGCAAATGCAACCAATAATTTCTACAATTCGCGTTTTGAATATCCGCGATGACTTTCCGTAATTAATAAAAGCATACAATAGTTTTGGTTTTTATTTTACTTATTCATATAAGTCCTGAGGCTAGTTATTGAAATCCTTGATTTTCATTGGTTGAGGGAGATTCCCGCCAAGTTCTTGGTACTGGTCAGTCAGAGCGAGAAATATTTTCAGCCAGTTGTGAGGTCAATCTTGGTTCCTGGGTTATTTGACTATATATATATTTACATTAATTAATTACGACAGATTCCAGGACATTGACTGTAAGTTGACTTCTTTTTCATACTAATTCTTTATTTTCCATTAATTAATCTGTTTCTTACTTTTAATGTAATTTAAATGCAATATACTGAGTTTCACTTAGTAGTGATCAAATTAAACTTTGTTTGAATCAAAGTACATGTATATGAAGTTTGTATATCGGTTTTATATGTTTATTGATAGGGCTATTGGCCATTCTGTATTTTCACCCATTAATCGGGCCATACACCTAATTGGAACCCTGATCCATAATCAGGTATACATGTATAGAAATATGTATTATATTTATTATGCATAAGAGCTGTATAACTCGTATGATTATTATTTATGATTGTGTACGTGAACTTATCAACGTTCAAGTTCTTATATAAATTTATAAATACGTTATATCACTTTGATATAAGGGGAATAACTCTTATGATTCTTTTGCATAATTTACTCAGTATATATTGTCAACTTTTAAAGAAATTAATTCATGTATAATTCTATGAAAATGTCATTGTATTAATATAATATGTTTATTGTTATAATGAATGCTTATACGCTAAATTGTTGACCTTTTACAGGGTTCATAATGAAATTATAATAAATCCATCGAACCTGAGACGTGGAGTTTTCATTTATACATATATAAAGAAAACACCACTACAGAAATGGCGCCCACGTTGGGACCCTGCATTCCATTCTAAGACGAAATCTGGAGGCGATTTCCCGAGCGACGCACATTGCCAGTGATTACAATTCATAGAACTACTGGACCATTGCGACTAACGGGACATATACCGTGTGTACGTCTTCAGCGATCCATGAACTAATTACGAACTTCACTATAGTGACTTGTGTGTGAAATACCGGTACTACCTGGCCAGTCTGATAGAGTTCGTACGTACGGTAGGATTGTCATTGACGTTACCTTTTTGCACGTGCTTATTATCATTTTTTACCTCTGTACACGTTCAAACTTTGTTGGTTAAACTGCAGTTGAATTTTTTTAGTTAGTATAGTATTTTTTTGGCATTATTTAAATTGTGGTTATTTAAAAAAAAAATAGTTGCATTCAATTTTTCACGGTCAAGTCAAAGTTAAGCAAACTGTGCATGCTTATATAGATACTAATATCCTCTTTCTGTTCTTATTAACTTTCTTTACTTGACGAGAATGACATTAAGACTGTAAGAACATTTACTGCAGACGATTCGAACATTACCTGAATATATCAGTGTGAGCAAATTGTCCATTTGTGGTATATTGATTGTCAGGTGCCGGTGTGTTTGTTTTGGTCAGTTCGTCATTGAAAGTCTGTCGATAAGGTGCAAAGATAGATGGAGTGTGTTTGATGATACAAAATCTGCTTGACAAGGGTATTTTGTTATAGAAAATCCCCCCTTTGATCTTAAAACAGCAGTAGCTGTACGTAAGTGATCTTTCGTGATCTAGATCAAGCGCGGATCGCGTTTTATCAGCGGCTTGAAATTGATTGCGATATTTAGCGATTATAGCAGTTGAGTTACAGCCATATGTATTTAGTTTAGAGATCTAGATTACATACTTAGTTGTGGGATATCTCTAGTTTAGTATAGTGCTATAAATAGATTTGAACTTTCAGCCCAGGAGTGTTGTGCGGAAATTCGTCACGCTTGATTACACCCGTGTTACTAACCAGAGTTATCTTTTCTTAGTTCAATATACATTTAAGAGTTATCTTTCTTGAAATATCAGTTTTCAGTTTACCTGGTGTATTGTGATTCCAGATTGAATTTAATTCTTTGTGAACAATTCTTTTTTATTTTTCAGCTGCAACTTTATTTGAAATGCATTGATAATTTGTAATCAAACAATTTTTTTTTCAGAGCTTAATTTAGAAGAAGAATTTATTTCAGTATATGATTATTCATTTTTTTTATAGCCCTCATCTATTACAGCTGATCTGTGACATTTCAACAACAAATGAAACAAATCCAGATAACTAATTGCTATTAATTTTCTTGTCTTGAATTAGCAAGTTAATTAAGGAATTTATTATACTTTAGTTAATTAGCTAAGATTAGAATCATAGGCACAATACTTAGTATTACTTACTGGTTAGTGATGACTGAATCAGCTGATCAAAGTGTACATTTGAAAAAGGGTGATCAAGAGAGTGAACTCTCTCAACAACAAATTCAGCGTATGATTGATTACTTATCAGAACATACTGATTACAAAATAATTACAGATGATGAATTTCAGTTACTTAATAGACCAATGGCACATAGCACACCCACTGCATGGGGTGGAGCTCGGCCTAAGACTACAAACACTGTCAAATTTGAAGAACCACCAACACACACATCCCAATCAGATACATGTTCGGGCTTTGTATTCGACTCATCTACTGTCCGTCCCCGTTTCTCTATCTTTTCTGGAGAAGAAAAATGTGAGACATCATTTGATGTGTGGAAGAATGATGTACAGTGTGCTCTTAAAGATGGTGCTTGTTCAGCAAACATTGTTATGCAAGCAATAAGGTCTTCATTAAAAGGAAAAGCTAGGAGTCTTTTGTTGACTTTACCAACAGATGCAACTCCTGAGCAGATAGTGACTAAATTGGATGGTGTATATGGTAACATTTACCCAACTGAGAAGCTGATTCAACAGTTTTATGCTTCAAAACAGGAGGATGGAGAAAGTGTTGTTGATTATGGCATGAGATTAGAGAGCATACTACAGAGATGCATTGAGAGAAAAGCAATCAGTAATGATGCTAAGAATGAGATGCTTAGGACTAAACTATGGTCTGGACTAAGGGATAGCAATCTCCGTAATGCCAGTCGTTACAAGTACGACATCATCAATGACTTTGAGACATTGAGAAGAGAGTTACGCACTATTGAACTGGACTTAGAGCTGTCATCAGTCCCTTCTTCTACATCAACCGACAAGAAGAAATCACAAGTATCCAAGATTGGAAAAGGAGATGATGATTCATCCTTGGAAATGATTCTGCAGAAATTAGAAGCTATGGATAAGAGACTTGGAGATGTGGAGAAGGAAGTCAGACGAACAAATCCAAAAGATCAATTACCTCCCAGAAGTGACCAGAACAATACTAGGAACTACAATGGTACTGGAGACCGTGGACAAGCTGGTAGAGGTTATCACCATTATGGTAGAGGTCAAGGTCAATACAGAGGAGGATATAGAGGAGGATACAGAGGCGGTGACACTTATGGCCAGTCCTATCCCAACAGAGGAGGATATGGTGGATACAGAGACAATCGCCGCAGGGATTTAAACCAATAGAAGCCACTAATGAGGGACAAATTGGGGGCTTCAGAATAAAACATTGTCCCATTGAAACAAGTAATGATTTAAAATGTACAAGATCCATTTCAAAACACAATGTGACTCTTGTTGGGTCATCTAATGAATTAGAAGTACATGTACAAGGTGTGCTGACAAGGGCACTCATTGATACTGGCTCGTCAGTGTCGACTTTAAGTCGTAGTTTTTATGATACATATCTTCACGATATTCCACTGCAGCCAGTTGAGTGCTTATTAACACTTGAATGTGCTGATGGTACTGAGTTGCCATATCATGGGGTCATATCATGTGAGTTACAAGTAGATGGCATTGCTGATTCACCGCAAACAATCCAATGTCTGTTTCTCATAGTAAATGATACCAAATACCATGAGTCGGTACCAGTTCTAATTGGCACAAACATTCTTTCAGTACTTTTATCTGAAACAAAAGATAGGTATGGTGTTCAGTTTTTACAAAAAGTCAAAGTACATACACCTTGGTTTATTGCATTTCGCTGCATGACGCTGCGCGAGAGGGGATTGTCTCGGCGTGCATATGTATTGGCTCGTGTGAGATCAGCTGAGGAACGACCTGTCACTATAGCGCCCAACAGTAGTGTGACCATCCAAGGCTACTTGTTTGATAAGCTCCCTTACAGGTATTATCCTGTCTGTGGGATGCTGTCACCTACTGCAAGGTCTCGTATTCCAACTGATCTTGATATAGAGCCCAGCGTGATAACGTATGACACAGCTGAGAATGCCCCAATCCCAGTGCATGTTAGCAACATCACCACAAATACTGTGACAATAAATCCTCGTGCTTTACTTTGTGAGGTACAGCAAGTTAGCATTCAGAACTTTCAGAGAAAGGAACAGTTATCAGAGGCATCTGATGTATTCAGTCAAGTTAATTTACCTCGAGATGAGCTTTCTGAGGATCAACTGCAGAAAGTTCAAGGATTACTCAGCAAGTTTGACTCATTGTTCTCCAAAGGAGACACAGATATCGGATATTGCCCATATGTTGAGCACAAGATTGAGCTCAATGATGAGTCTCCGTTCAAACAACGTTTCCGACGCATTCCACCATCTATGCTAGATGAAGTACGAGAACATCTAGAACAGCAACTATCAGCTGGAATCATTAGAAGGTCTCACTCACCTTTCTCGTCCAACGTCGTACTAGTCCGGAAGAAGGATGGACAGTTAAGGATCTGTATAGACTATCGCCACCTTAACAGCAGAACAAAAAAGGACAACTATGCCCTTCCTCGTATCGATGAGATACTTGACTCACTTGCTGGGAATACTTATTTTTCAGTCCTGGATATGAAGTCAGGGTACTATCAGATCCCTATTGCAGAGGAGCACAAGGAGCGGACTGCCTTTACGGTGGGCCCCCTTGGATTCTTTGAGCATAACCGGATGGCAATGGGATTAGTTAATGCTCCTGCAACATACCAGCGCCTTATGGAGGAATGCTTAGGTGACCTTCACCATCACATTTGCTTCATATACCTGGATGATGCTATTGTGTTCTCTGGAGATAATTTTGATGAGCACTTGGATAGACTGAAGCTAGTGTTTCAACGCCTTATGGATAGTGGCATCAAATTGTCACCGAAGAAGTGCGCATTATTTAGGAGAAGAGTGAAGTATGTAGGACACGTTGTGTCTGCCAGTGGCATCGAACCAGATGATGAGAAGATCCAGAAGGTCAGAGAGTGGCCTACACCCACTAAAGCAGAGGAAGTAAGGAAGTTTTTGGGATTTGTGGGGTACTACCGCAAGTTCATCAAGGATTTCTCTAAGATCGCCCGACCCCTTACAAATCTGATCCCATCGACAACGAGATCAAAGACAACACACAAGAAGACAACAAAGAAGCCTGATTTTGTGTGGGAAAAGGATCAGGAAGAAGCTTTCTCAACATTGAAAGAGTGCCTAACATCAGCTCCCATTCTAGCCTACCCTAATTTTGACCTACCATTTGAAATCCATACCGATGCAAGTGCATCAGGATTAGGTGCTATTTTATACCAAAAGCAGGAAGGAAAACATCATGTCATAGCCTATGCCAGTAGAGGACTTAGCAAATCAGAGAAAAATTATCCAGCTCACAAACTGGAATTCTTGGCATTGAAGTGGGCTATTACAGAGAAATTTCAGGATTATCTCTACGGCAAGAACTTTACAGTCATAACAGACAACAATCCACTGACTTACGTACTTTCCACTGCAAAGTTAGACGCAACAGGGCATAGATGGATAGCAGCATTGGCAGCTTTCGATTTCGACATTTTATACAGACCAGGTCGGAATAATTCTGATGCAGATGCTCTCTCTCGACTACCTGCACTAGAGTCAATTGATTATCTGCCAATCTCAACAGATTGTATCAGAACCATATCCAGTATTCATAGGCAACCCCATGAACCGTACATAGAGAGTGTGAGCTTCAACAGTGAAACTCTTCACCCTCTGATGTCCATTCGGTGCCAGGAAATACAAGAGATTGACATTGAGAAGGCGCAACACCAAGATCCAATCATCAGGGATTGGATATACTTTGTTGAACAAGAGAGATTCCCTGAGAAACATGATTTACCTCCAACACAAGAGTCGACAATCTTCAGGAAGAATTTCAAGAGATTTAAGATCATTGACAACAAACTGTACAGAAAGAGAATGACAGAGTTTGAAATTCATCAACAGCTTGTAATACCACCAGAGCTAGTTTCTGAGGTACTAAGAATGTCGCACGACAATCTTGGTCATCCAGGCAGAGACAAGACAACAGCTTTTATTAGAGAGAGATTCTTTTGGCCTGGGATGACTGGTGACATTGAGCAATGGATTAAAGGCTGTAAAAGATGTCTGCTGAGGAAATCACCAACCAACATCAGAGCTCCATTAGTGAACATTCAGACTTCACAACCATTAGAATTAGTTTGTTTGGATTATCTTTCACTAGAATCTTCAAAAGGAGGATATCAGCACATTTTAGTAATAACTGATCACTTCACCAAATATGCCGTTGCTATACCAACCAAGAATCAAACCGCTAAAACGACTGCTGAAGCCTTTTATAACAATTTTGTCATTCACTACGGACTTCCAAAACGTCTTCATTCTGACCAAGGTGCCAATTTTGAATCGAAACTCATTAAGGAACTTTGTGAACTTACAGGCATTGAGCGATCAAGAACTACCCCATACCATCCAATGGGTAATGGTCTCACGGAAAGGTTCAACCGAACATTACTTCAGATGTTAGGGACATTAACCGTTGAACAGAAGCAGAACTGGAAGAAGTATGTTGGTCCTATGGTGCATGCCTACAACTCTTTAAGGCAAGAGACCACTGGTCAAACTCCATACTTACTGATGTATGGGAGACAGCCCTTGTTACCCGTTGACATAGCTTTTGGCTTGAGTGATGGTACAAAGAAGCAGCCAATGAGTAGCTATGTTGCAGACTTGAAGATCAGACTAGAGAAGGCACACGAGATAGCCATGAAAGCAACAAAGCTAGCACAAGAGAGACAAAAGAGATTTTATGACCAGAAAATAAGAGGAAACAACATCAAAGTTGGAGACCGGGTACTAGTTAAGATTGTAGCATTTGATGGGAAACATAAGCTTTCCAACAGATGGGAAGAAGATCCTTATGTTGTACTATCACAACCAAACCCGGAAATCCCTGTATTTGTTGTGAAGAAAGAGAATGGTGAAGGGAGACAGCGCACCCTTCACAGGAACCTTCTCCTTCCAATAGAGACCAACTTTGATGATCAGGATAAATCAGACAATAGACCTATACCAGCTCCCAGAAGGAAGAGAAAAGTCCGTGATGTCAACAGACAGCCTGTTGAAATAGAAAGGACTGATGATACAGATGATGATACAGATGATGATTCAGATGATGAATCAGAGATTTTCTTTGTTACCACAAAGAAAGTGAAATCAGTGCCTAGGCATACAACGCAAACATCAGATATCCCTCTTGATCCGAGTGGTGACGACTATGAAGACAAGAGAAGTCAGAGTATGGAAGCCGAGGAGGACGCTTCTCATTCCGTCATGGAGGAAAATGCTTCCACATCTGAAAATAGTGTAAACACATCTACTGATGATGTTACAGAAGGAGCTGATCATGATGAGGTAAGTAAATCTTCAGTGGAAGATACAAATAACAATATCACAGATAATGATATTTCAGGTACCAAGACCAGACCCCCATTACCTCTCCCTCGCAGATCCCATAGAACAACAAAGCCTCCCCAGTGGATGCGAGATGGAGAGTTTGCTATAAATATGGTGTGCAGGGCCATGTTAAATGCTGTGTTAGACAAAGAGTAAAGGTGTATCATAATATTTTTTATTCCGTTTGATATTTCAGTTTCTATTACATATTTGCTCCATGTGTAATGACGAGGACGTCATTTTGTGAGGAGGGGGCATATGTGGTAGAGTGTTATTTTTAATTTGTTTTTATTTAAATGATTAAATAGCAAATGCAACCAATAATTTCTACAATTCGCGTTTTGAATATCCGCGATGACTTTCCGTAATTAATAAAAGCATACAATAGTTTTGGTTTTTATTTTACTTATTCATATAAGTCCTGAGGCTAGTTATTGAAATCCTTGATTTTCATTGGTTGAGGGAGATTCCCGCCAAGTTCTTGGTACTGGTCAGTCAGAGCGAGAAATATTTTCAGCCAGTTGTGAGGTCAATCTTGGTTCCTGGGTTATTTGACTATATATATATTTACATTAATTAATTACGACAGATTCCAGGACATTGACTGTAAGTTGACTTCTTTTTCATACTAATTCTTTATTTTCCATTAATTAATCTGTTTCTTACTTTTAATGTAATTTAAATGCAATATACTGAGTTTCACTTAGTAGTGATCAAATTAAACTTTGTTTGAATCAAAGTACATGTATATGAAGTTTGTATATCGGTTTTATATGTTTATTGATAGGGCTATTGGCCATTCAGTATTTTCACCCATTAATCGGGCCATACACCTAATTGGAACCCTGATCCATAATCAGGTATACATGTATAGAAATATGTATTATATTTATTATGCATAAGAGCTGTATAACTCGTATGATTATTATTTATGATTGTGTACGTGAACTTATCAACGTTCAAGTTCTTATATAAATTTATAAATACGTTATATCACTTTGATATAAGGGGAATAACTCTTATGATTCTTTTGCATAATTTACTCAGTATATATTGTCAACTTTTAAAGAAATTAATTCATGTATAATTCTATGAAAATGTCATTGTATTAATATAATATGTTTATTGTTATAATGAATGCTTATACGCTAAATTGTTGACCTTTTACAGGGTTCATAATGAAATTATAATAAATCCATCGAACCTGAGACGTGGAGTTTTCATTTATACATATATAAAGAAAACACCACTACATTCATATTTTGTAATCTAAGAGGTAACCAAGTTAAAACAAAAGGCGAAGTTCAAGGTCATGGTTAAAACAAAAGGCGAAGTTCAAGGTCATTCATTAAATTCAAGGTCAAATTGATAGCTACACGATACACTGTAGTACATAATTGAATTTAGTAATCAATCTGATCGGAGATATCTATAAGTATTTTGTAACAATTCCTCTTTTGGAGCTCCATGTGTTGTATGAAGTGTTTGTACAAGAATGTTCTGTGAAAGGCGGGCTGGATCTGTGATAAAAGTTGTGGACAGTGTTACATAATCCAGCTATGCTGGATCCAATTTTAAATTTTGTGTTTGTTTGGTTTATTTTTATAGAATGTAGATGCATAATTTAACCATTATTTGTTTTATTACACCTATCTTTGATGTGAACTTTGTTTTTTTTTTTAATCTTATTCTGTAATATGCAAATATAGGAAGATGTAACTTCATGTATTACTGGTACAGTATACCGTGTATTTCCAAAAGTCCCTAAAAAGCTTTTTTTTTTGGACTTTGCAATTTATTATGTCCTGAGCAACACTAATCCAAGATAAATGTATTACATTGTAATTGATGTAAATTTGTATGAAGAATTTTGATTAACTCACTTATCAACGAGTGGATCAAAGGATCTGATTTTTTTTTCAGATTGCATGGTTTAATGTAAAAATTTGAATGAAATTTAATTCAATTTATTTTCATAGTTTTGTTATGTATTATTAAAAACTATTATATTAATCCTGTCTTCTTTTTTTTTGTCAAAATTACATTATACATGTATAAATAGTGCCTGTTTGGGAGGGTAAAAGTTGAAATTGACACCCTCAAGAAAACCATTGTAAACTGATGTAAAGCGAAGGTTGACAATAGTTTTTGATGGGTGTCAATATCAACTGTTACCCTCCCAAACAGGCACTATTTATTTTCTTATACACTGTACTGAATGTTTTAATTTTAAGAAAAACTTTACTGCTTTTATTTTTTTATTCATTAGATGCATAACTGACTTCTTAAGGAATGACTTGATTCTACGACGAATTGTACGTGCATAAAATATGCGCTTGTTACAATTTTTTGTATTCATACCCTTTGCCAAGTGTGTTGCTAAACCTTAGGGTAATAGAACAGATTAATAGAACTGTGTAATAATAATAATAGAACTGTGTCTAAACCAATTAGATTTCAGTATTTAACATGAAAGTATAATAATCGCTCACCTGATGACCAATAGGGATGGATAAAATCAGCTTAATGAAATCATAATACATTTTCATATTTGACACATTTTTAAAAAAAGGAAAAGTAAATGTAAATAATCCAAATGCTTTTTAAGATTGTTTATTTACTAGGTAGTAAAATATTGACAAAGTTTTCAGTTTTGTACAACAAAACATCATGAAACAGCATCATAGTACATACACAATGTTTTAAACTGTTTAAAGTTGTATACATGTAAACCTCTTTAAAGTCAAATCAAAATTCAAAATAATTCAAACACGTGGTTCATACATTTATACTATATACATGTTCATATCTGTGAAATCTGATACAATCTTCTAATGGTTTACAATTAAACAGGCAATACATGTATTTTCAACTTGGTACATATGTGTACTGTAAGGAATATTTCAACACACTGGTAACTGGTACATTCTAAAACATAAATTATTCAGACAACATCTATAATTCTAAAGTTTGGATAATCAACTTTTACACATACGTTTACATGTACACATGTACAACAACACGTCACAAAAAAAAAACTATGGCATCATCAAGGACAACTGAGGTTTTTTAACAAAAAGTTCATTCCATTAAAATTATAAATAGACTTCAGTGGAGGAGAAAAGAGAGAGCATTTTGATAAAAAATGCAGAACATAACAGACTGGAAAAACTATCATTTCACATAGAGAAATGAATGCACAAAAAAATGGATAATTAATAATACAGGAATAATATTGCTTGTAAAATAAAGTGGCATAGAATAATTTATGGCAACATCAGCACTAAACATAAAAGTGATTAAGATTAAATTCTTTAAAAAAAAAACAGGAAATATTACTTCTGTAAATATTTTTTTTGTGTTTCACTTTGCCTACTTACTCCCTTTCAGTTATAAACCATTCACTCCATCTATACTACAGTCTTATTGCTGCTTGATATCCTTCTTCTTTCCCTTTGGGCCTGGTGATTTTTGACCAGATCCAGATGGCTTTGGGCTGGATCCTGATGATTTTGAGCCAGATCCTAATGATTTTGAGCCAGATCCGGATGATTTTGAGCTAGTTCCAGATGGCTGTGAGCCAGAACAAACCAGAAGCTGCCAGTAGTAAGCCATTCCAAACATACAAGCTCCGCACACGATGACTATATACTCCAGATGGTTGGGGTACTTGGTGCCACATATAGTGTACCAGCTCTCTCCAGGCTTAGGGAGGTTCTTGACGCAATGAAAGTCAAACACGGCCTCATCATATTTCTCCACACAGAGGTATTTGTGTTTCTCCAAAACCTACCAGCAAACAGAAATGTTGCAATTTATAAAATGCCTTAATTTGATTATTAAAATAAATATGATTTCTTTCGTTTGAGGGACGAGTTAGACAGAAATCAATTTCTACTTGGTATAATAATGAATTAATTATCCGGAAATATAAGGTTTTCATTCGAATACCTGTTTGTGTCACCTGGTTCTTAAGAACCGGTTTATCAGCAAGGCTATATATATAAAGAATTGCTCAGGTGTTAAATACCAGTTTAGGACGACACGTACAGCGGAAAGTTCAAATTTTCAGAATTGTTTTATTCAAATAAATAAATCATGTGATCCAACTTTATGCCATAATTATGTATGTGTATATTTAATATGCCAAATATTAAATAGCTGCAGCGTGTCGTTGCATATTCCACACAATATGTTGTTATTTACTAGTATCATAGTATTCAGCTTTCATTTGGAAAGTAATGAATAAAACGCATTTCTTTTCAGCCAAGGGCACAAGTAACCTAAAATTCCTTCCTCTGATATCTCTGTGTTACATGTATTAGCCTTACAATTACAATGTACTTGTAAGTTTTCAAGAGACTAAGAGAGTTCATGCTGCTTTAAGGGTAATTTATTTAATAGCAAACAGTTTTTGAGCATTTTTAGACATTAAAATTGAAAAGCTACAATTCTTCTATAATTTGTAATCTTTTCTATACATGCATTAGTAATGTCTTGCAAAAGTTTTTTGCCCAAATTATCAGATGAAAATTTTTAATTGACATAGGTAATATGTTTATTAATATACAAGTACATGTAAAATGGTGATGATATATGGAAAATTATTAACAAACATAAATGCCTCAGAAACTTTTCCTTCTGTATTATGATAGACATTTTCATGTGAAACATAAGATATATTCCATTCTTTCTGATGTCACCTATTGTTTCTGAGTTTTGTGAGTGTTTCACGTACAATGTCGTAGGTAACTTACATGACCAAAGGCAGTGTACACAGGGGTGGTTTCCTGACATGGGCCAATGGTTTCATGCAGTCCATCAGCCACTTGGTTCTCGGGTTTAGCTGTGAACACCAGGAAGATGTACACACAGTAATGTATCAGCAAGGCCAGCATGATCTCATTGAAAGAAAATTCTGAAATACAATGCAATGCATTAATGTGGGGGAAAAACGTTCATTTCTATTCACTGTAGTTCAGTAGCTAAAGAATGAAAGAAAAGATCTGTATCATTGGGTTTGTCACAAAAGTGATCAGAGAAATTTTTTTCTGAGTTTTTCACATGCATCTTTAAACTGTTACAACTGGGCATGCAAGTTAAATATTATCTGCATCCAAATTTCAATGACTGAAGTAAAAATTATGTATACCGGTAAAATCATTCCCATTTAAAAATTTTGCCATACACATTTTTCAATTTTCTATCAGTTTGAGTATTTGGATGATTTTGTTTTTTTGTATTTTTGTTTTGTTTTTTTGGGGGGGAGGGGGGGACCTCATTTCTTTAAACCTACATACTTATGCCTGAGTCTTGACTGTCTAGTCTAAACCACGGGACATTATGGACTATATGTCATACCTTATATAAAAACAAGTCGATAAGGAATATAAATTCCTTTCCCCCTTCCCCCTTCCCCTCATATTAACTTATAAACGTTGATAAGTTTGCAATGCCAACTGACTAAACAAAAAACTCATTAGCTACACTTACTCTTCTTCTTCTCCTTTTCTTTCCCTTGCAGCTCGTGCCGCTTAGCAGCAGCCTGCCTGTCTCCCGCCCAGGTAATCATGACATACACAGACATCTGGAGAAAGACGCATACCTCCGTGTGAACATTATTGCTGTCGTGAAGAGGGTGATAGACCGGCAAAAACTGGATCACTCCAAGGGGCATTCCCAAAATGCCAGCCAACACGCAAGCTAAAGCCTCCTTGAAAAACCTACAGAGGCAGAGCAGCACAAAGTCAGGCATTACTACCAACAACCAACATTGAATAAAATCTTGAAATTACATCCTGAAATCCTTTAAGGACATGGATACAATTTTTTTTTTCCACAGAACAAAAAATATGTTATCCGGAATACAAATGAAAGGCATATTCTGGAAAGTGTCACAGATTATTCTAATTTTGTTTAAAACCTGAAATAAAAACTTGTTATATATGGGTACATCTTTTATAAAATATTCAAAGTGATTAACTGCAGATAAATGGACCCTGTGCTTGGTATTATCGGAGTGTGTACCTGGTATGTATTTCTTAGCTAGGTATTTTACATAATGTAACAACCTTACCCTGCACTCTGAAGCTTATCCTCGTTTTTAGCAAGCAGTTTATGGACTCCATAGAAGACAAAGGTCATTCCCGAGGAGAAAGTAGAATGGAAGTAGTAGCTGGTCCAGGGGACCCAGTAATGGCGGTCGTAGATGTTGGGGTCGGTGTCATGCCAAGTCCACCATAACAGTTTGATGCCCATGATGTCATACGGTAGGTCAATCAGGACCACAGAAATACCCACTGAAAAGGTTGTAAAGGAGATGATTTAAAGATGAAGGGAATTTTTAAGAGAAATAATCAAACATCAAGAAAAATATAAATGCTGTATGCTTTAGTTCATTTTAAAAATGTAACAGTCTGCATTGATGATTAAAATAAATGAAATAGATACATCCATTTAAATTTTTTTTTATTAAAACTACATGTAGGTTTCAAAATATTCAAGCTAATAAATGATAAATCATGATACACTAAGCAACTTTATCCTTTTGTTCAATTACCAGCAAATGGTTCTGCCCACCATGGCAATCTGAGATGAGATACTCCAACCACAGCAGTGTAGTAGAAAAATGAATCTAGATGCAGAGAGAAAATGATTTCAATTATACATGTAGTTAAGCAAAAGCATTGGTTCATTTATTATCATAGTATTGATTTTCAAAACATAATGCCCATTCTAAACAAGTCATTGTAAATTTTCTAAGGTTGCAATGCAATAGTGTCATTACAGGTTAAACCCGTAAATTAGGTCTTTCAATTCCTTTTCACACATCCTTCACTAAACCAAGCCTTGTGAAAATGTTGTGCTATTTGCTACAGCTTAGGTTTAAATATTGTACTTTTCCTCTAGTTAATTGATTGTAGATCAATGTAATCTTTTGCAAAATAAAACTGCTGGGACATTTGTTTCACTTTTTGAGTATATGAGATAATAATCTTTTAACATGAAATGACTTACATAAGACCATTATATACAATGGCAGTCTTTGTCCAGCAAACATGACCATGCCTTGAGCATGCCAGAAGTTGTCTATGTCTGGGAGGAAGTAGCTGACCATTTCTGTGGTTAAGCCTTGTAGAATGCAGGTCAGCCACAGCCACTTGTATCGCCCACCATTGCGAAGAGCTGAAAAATCAAGTCAACATTCTCAATTTTCATAAAAAATCATTGACAGATGCATTTCTTCAAGAGCGATCACAAACATCACAGTGCTATATACCGAGTATATCTATTGGCAATAATTACCTTATCATTCTTTATATCAGAAAATAAATTCCAAATTATCTTTTAAAATTATCATGATTATAACTAGCTTTCTTACTTCATATGATATAAAAATTTTAATGAAACAATCAACAAATTAGAACATATTTCTTGATTCCATACTTTATTTATTCAAACACCCACAAACAACGTACAGCATAGTAAAACTCACCATGGCATAAACACAGCAGGGAATTAATGATCATATACACCTCCCCAACTAAAAATGTTGGATGTTTTTCCAGGATATCCTTCGGATTTCTGAATTTCACCCACCATTCTAGCTTCTGTTGAAAGGGAAAGCAAAGTAATTACTGTTTAATTTTCTCAAACATATTTATTCAACAATGAAGTATTTTAGTGGTTTCTTCACTGGTTGGGGAAATGTGCAATTATTAATAAATCTGAGTTCATCAATTATTATGCGTTTTTTTTATAAACTACATGTGCGTAATAAAATCTTCAGATGTATATGTGTATATGTGTCAAGTTCTTAAAGCATTTTCAAGTTGCATAATGACGAAAAACAAACCAACTTTTAAAAATCGACAACTTACATCTGAATCGTTCAGTGTCAGCATCCTTATTCTTAAAGATGTCGTACGAGACAGGCGAAAGGGCAAATTCCAGTAGGTTTTCTTACGTTAGCGTTCCTGACCAAAATCAAGTATTCCTTTTTTATCTAAAACTGAAAAGCAAAACTACTCATGTTTTGATGAATTTAAGAAAAAATAATGCAATCGAAAGCTTGAATAATGCAAGAAAAACACAACGAATACCATAATACGTAATTAATTTCGCCGGCTCAGCAGCAATTAAAACGGGAAAGAAAGAGCGCTATGTAAATTTAAAGTATGAAAGTTCATTTATCCGGATTTAGGATTTATCTGCAATCGCAAAAAATGTTTTTACGCATTCTACAATTTGCCTTATTGGTGTAAACAAAATAAAACAAGAAAAACTTAACTAAATTCTATCACTTTGAAATTATATTGAAATACTGAATACTATGCGTGTTTCAATATAAACATTTTCAGTCATTTTATTAGATCCGTGCACCGAGCATATTCTTATTACAGCGCAAAATTTCTATATTTATAAAAAAAAAAAAAAAGGGTCTATACTTTTGTTAATTAATTAATGTAAATTAATACATTAAGGAGAACAAGTTTATCTGGCTGATGTCTAATCAAATGAATGTGATAATGTAATTGAAATTTTTGCAAGCTACATTTGTTTTCAACTGAGAAAAGCCTCATGTTCATCTGAGACTGAAATAGACTAATCTTTTATGTAAATATAAACTATCACTTAAAAACCTTCTCTCTTTTTGTTAGTGTGTAGGTGTTATTGTATAAATTCAATATTTTCTTTTTTTTTATTACATGTACCTTTGTATGGCCAAAAAGGCCCAGGATTTTGAATTTGTGACAAATTATTTTCACATTCCTTGCTTCAACTTTCTAGGGAGTAGCCTTAGTAGATGGATAAAGATCTGGCGACCATTATTGTAGATCGTAAACGTAGACGTAAACAAATTGTTAATGAAACGGTCGCCTGGTACCTAACGGTATCTGCTATTGTTTTCTATAATACGTCAAAAACTTTGCTAGGAAGCCATGTGGTGCACATAATTATACTGCGTTTGACGTGCATAAAACAACGCGCGTTTTCATTGGCCAACGTCATTCATTATGACGTCGACGTTGTTATAATACCAACGCTGTGTTGTAGTTACGGTTATTTCTAACGAACAAGTCGAAGCCGTCGGTTGTGTCTGATACCGCTCCTGACTTTTTCTGAAATATCTTCATCTTTAGACTTAGCGTCAGCTTAAAAGATGGTCAAAAGGCGGATTAAGAGGGTAATACACATTTTTGTGTAGTTTTGTCGGGAAAATCCACGTATCTTGTTAATAAACATATCTCTCGAGATTTTAACTGTTTGTCATCCCATATGCGACCATCGATGGTCAATCAAACAGTCACGTATTTTAAAAACGATGGCTTCACCGAGTTCCACATACAAAATGTCATGGTCGTTATCCCCCTGTCTTAAAATATCGAATCTAAGACAGATGTCCACAAAGTATATTCGCAATCACAAACAAACAAACAAATTAGTAAAAGTCCGCTAAAATGGCTGCTTTTGGATTCTGAAAATGGTCGTTAGTTACTTTCTTAGAAACAAAACATAAAGATTGTGTTGCTGTTACTTATTACCGATAAGTTGGAAGACTTTTCCTCATCATTGAAAAAATAGGCTAAATCTTAGTGCTCAGTTGCAACGGTAACATGATAGGTATGTGATATTGTACATGTATAGTTATGGCCTCTCTATACATACCGAGTGTGGATGTGTCTGAAATGGGGGGGGGGGGGGGGGGGGGTCTGATTCCAACAATACGTCAAGTTTAATCATCGCAAACAATGTAGATTGTATGCAATATAAAATTTATATTTTTTTTTTAAATTATGTTTAGCCATATCTTCGCTGCTAAAACATTTAGTTTATACTTGACTTCTCAGCGACTTCTCAGCAACCTTGGCAACGTTACCAAATACATGTAATAGGCCCGTACATAATATAATACAGATCCTCGCCCTACTACTACCCACAGCCTAAACACAAACAATCAATAAAAGTCACATCCAATCACAAAACTATAAACCATGGAATGCTATTGATACTCTACCAATACATACCGATTATTCAGTTATATACATGTCGACAACTAAGATAATACAATCAACCCAAAAAGAAGTCATTCAATTAATAACTATACGTGTCCTACATGCATTTAAGCACAAATATTTTGTTTGCTATTCTTTATGCAAAGATTTCAAGCCGTATTTTCCAATATATGGAAATAAAGATATGTATACCTGTGTCTGTACGTGTAAAGTACAATTCACTTTAGTTTGGATATTCTTATTCAAAATCATTAAATCATTACAATTCATATTTTCAGAATTTTGATGAACAGTTGGCGACTGTCTCGTCCCTAACATCTGAAACATGTACCCTACAGAACCAGACAAATGACGAGGTTACTATCATTATGATTTGAAAAAATTTCCGACTCAACTTTCGAAATTAACCATACTTTTGAATACAGCAACATAATATCGATATTTTAGACCAAACCAACTAAAAAGCGCACATGGCACCGCAATAGGGTGTGGCGCAAGGACGACCCACAAACTAAACTTGGGGGAGATCCCAGGGTTAAAGACCTTCCCAACCGGCCAACAAAGGTCAAGGTCGATGTAAGTCAAGGTTAAAAAAATAAGCTGGTATTTGAATACGTAGACCATCATGAAACACCATGTGTACTTTCAATCCATTGATGTAATTATATTCTCAGCCAAAATATGTTTATATAACTGTTACATTTCATAACTTTATTCAGAATGTTGATGAACAGTTGGCGACCGTCTCGTGCCATACCGCTCATACCTCACAGAACCGGACACGCGATGAGGTTAGCATCAAAATGTTTAAAATCTTTTTTCTGGCATAGTCAACATTTGAAAATGATCATACGTTTATACTGCAACATACACCATTATTTTAGACCAAGCCAAATAAAAAGCGCACATGGTACCCCAATAGAGTGTGGCGCAAGAACGACCCACAAACACAGGTTGGCGAAGACCCCAGAGCCAAAGACCTTTCTAACCAACGAACAATGGCCAAGGTCGATGTAAGTCAAGATTAAAATATGATTAGGATAATATCAATGTTTTCTGGCATAGTCAACATTTGAAAATGACAAAGCTTTTATACTGCAACATACATGTATACCGTTATTTTAGACCGAGCCAAATAAAAACCGCACATGGTACTGCAATAGAGTGTGGCGCAAGGACGACCCACAAACTAAGCTTGGGGGAGACCCCTGGGTCAAGGACGTTCCTGAAAAACCAACAAAGGTCAAGGTCAATGTAAGTCAAGGTTACATAACCATTTAAGTAAGCTAATGTTTATCAGATATTGTAAACCATCATGGTATACCATGTATTTGTCTTTTACTTGAACGACCACATAGATCGTATATGATTTGTAATAAATATTATGCTTTGAGTTATTATCATTAACAAAACAGTGCTCAGATATATATATATATATATATATATATATATATATATATATATATATATATATATATATATATATATATATATATATATATATATATAAATATATATATATATATATATATATATATATATATATATATATATATATATATATATATATATATATATGTGTATGTATGTATGTATGTATGTATGTATGTATGTATGTATGTGTATATATATATATATACATATATAAATGTCTACTGAAAACATTTTTCTATATCGTTACCTATACCAAGGACTTATTCGTTTATATATATATATATATATATATATATATATATATATATATATATATATATATATATATATATATATATATATATATATATATCGCAATTTCAAAATAAATGATTAAATACGTCTGGATACAAACAACATTGGACCCTAATACATGTGTGTAATTCCACAATTAGAAAGATAGTTTTCTCGCACATTGATTTTACAAGGTTACCTCTGTTTTTGTAGTCTGGGCCTCGAAGGTGGCGCTATAACAGAATATGGCGGAGAGACTTTGTCTGGAAGAAAGAGGTGAATAGCCCACCTTTTCTCGCGTTGAAAGAAATAAACGAGACAAAAAGTATCAATTTGTGTATTTCAGAACATATATTCTTAAAAATAATAAACCGTTCCCACATTAAGTCGCCGTTGTTGATAAGCTCCTTACTCCATTCAACTTGAGAAACCCTAACTGAAAAATAAGCTTATTTTTTCTTATGATATTAAATCGTTTGTGTTCTCTCTTCATTACGATTCCTTTTACAATTTCTTTCTATATTGTTCGTTTTCGTTACTTTAAATACAATTTTAGGAGGGGTCGTGGGGTATGGGCTTGGGCGAATGCTTTAGGTGGGGGTTTTGTGTGTGTGTGGGGGGGGGGTATTTGGAGGGGTAACTTTCCCCCTGGTTTTATATCGATTATTTAATAGTGAGACATGTCCATCCTATAAAATGTACCATATTCAATCGACACGTCTTAGGGTCCAAAAATAAAATTTTGATATCTTCGAGATTCATGTACCTCTAATGCACTTGCTTCTATAATAAAACTATAAATACTTTATATATACAAGATTTAAAGAAACAGTATTCAGAATTTCTAAGTCCCCTCAATATATAAACTGAATTTGAACAAAAGTCGAGTCGATCACAGTCTACTTTTTAAAATTCGATATTTTGGATCTGATACCGCTTCTCAAACATCCAATTCATCGTATTTAATTAGACTGATTCGCTCATACAATGATTTATTATCAGATGTTTCTATGACCCCTGCTTATAATACTTTGTGATGGTTTTTATTATCAAAATCAATTTTGGAAAAATGCGGATATTAAAGTTACTAATTCATTAATTAAACTTTTTTTATATACCTTTCAGAATCCCAAGAAATCATGCTCTGATTCTTCACAGGGGGTTGTACCGACCAGTAAAACCGCGCCCACCACTGCATCTATCAGCAAAACCACGTCCAATACTGATCCTATCAGCAATGCCGCGCCCACTACCGCATCTACGTCAAAATCAGTGACAAGTCTGTCTGTGGCTCCAACTTCTGGAGCGGCTGTGTCAGAGGCAAGCTCCATCTACGCACACCGTGAGAAGGTTGTCTCCAAAGCTGTGACAGATTCAAATAAGAAGACAGTTACAACCACTTCCAATACCGGTAATGGTGAAGTGACGATTTTCAATGACAATCTTGGCTGTCATGCCAAGATGGCGTCTATCACTGCCACCCCTTGCTCTCCTCCTCTCAAAACCCACCAGTCTTCCCCATCGGCAGAGGAAAAAGAGGTAAATATCCAAGTCCAATCATAACGCTTGTTACATATATCATTGCGGACCAATTTAAGGGTCTGTTTTCGCATTTACTGATATCTGAGATCACGTTTCATAATAGGTGATATCACCTATTTAGATTCAATCGATGATATCACTTACACACATGTATTTGAAGAGGTGATCACTTATTCGAATAGGCGATATACAAAAAATTGAAAACCTTTAGGTGATATATATCATATAAAAGAATAAATACCTGATATCACTATCAAATAGAGGAGAAAAAATATTTTACTTAGAATTAAGTGATATCACCTATTCGTTTTTTAATGTTAATACCCGTTAAGTGACAGAACATATTCAAATCTGAATTGGTAAACCTTCTTGCATGTAAAATGAAAAGATGATATCACCTATATAAATAAATTTTTCAAATGTTTTTATCTTGAATTGGTGTTAATAACGACATTACCTTTTTAATATGAATGAGTGTGATATCACTTGTTTGAATAGATGATTTCACCTATTTGATATCACTAAATGTCACGATAAATGCCAAAACGGCTGCTCATATACCGGGAACATATTTACATGTATTCTAAGATCTGTAAATATCTGATCACATACGAATGTCTGTCGCCATATATGGCTGAAAGAATAACCAATATCATTTTAAAAGATAACTCTCTCTCTCTCTCTCTCTCTCTCTCTCTCTCTCTCTCTCTCTCTCTCTCTCTCCTTATTGTAAATGTTCCTGTTATTTCCAGAATCGGAAGTCTCCAAAAAGAAAGAGACCGGAGACACGCAGTGTTCCAAACAAGCGTGTACGCCTGAAACAGTCTGCAGACGACACTCGGCTGAGTGTAAGTATCTCCATAAATACAGCAGCCTGTTCGGAATAAAAGAAACAATATCATGACTTTATATAATTATACATTGAAGTCCTCTGGAAAGAAAGATGTACTATTCATGTTTGTTGATGATTTTTAGTGTCGCTGGTTGTGGTCCGTTGAGACACTGATGGAACGGCTCTGTTTGGCGTTTGAAGGTGTCTTTCTCTGAGTCTTCGCTGGTGGTGTGGTATTGTACATGTCAAAGTATCATGTTCTTTTTTATGCACTAAGCTTTTGAAAACTGGAATGAGCAAAATAGCATTTGGGGGGGGGGGTGAACATTTTGTTTTGGTTTGATTTTTTTGTGGGGAGGGGGGATGGGGGGAGATGGGATGGGGGGATGGGGGTGGTTACTGTAATTCATGCCTTTGGCGTGTTTACATAACAAAGGATTTCTGTCTACCTTTAATTATGTTCTTCTGTATCCTTTTCTGGGTTTCCTTCTCATGTTATTATTCATTTGAAATTGCTTCCTGAAATGTGTTGGTGTCACAAAATACTGACATGGCAGCTGTTTATTTATTCTATAGATTATCATAATTCTTTCTTTTTTAATGTTTTCGTCAAGATTACCATTTTTCTATATCAAATAGTCTTAGTATTCATCAATCAATAAACTGTAAAATTCTCCGTGTTTTGCTTTTTTAAATCTAGTATATTGATTTTACTTCTTGTTCTTGGTAAGTTCTATAAATAATAGTCGATCTATAACGCTTTCATCTGTTTGCAAGTGCTGTATAATCAAAGCTATGCAATCCTACCATTTCTGGAGTAGAAGAAAACTAAAACAGAGAAAGCCACTTGACTGTTGAGCGTGTTCGACAGCTATTCGGCAACGTAATCTAAAGACTTCGCAGTGCTTTGAAGAAAATGTAAAGGACATTTTGTACGTTATTAAATTGAAGAAAGAAATAGATTGAAAAAGAATTTGCGACCTTCTGCCGCCAAATATTTGCAGCTTGCTGTCTACAGAAATGCATATGATCGTGATGCGTTTGTCCGATGATTAGTCATATGCAAATCAAATACAGAGGTTTCGGTGTTATGAAAAAAAGATAACAACACATAGAATCCATTTATTTAAAATAGATTATAAAACACAAAAGCATCATTGTATTTAGAAAGTATGGAACGCCTCAACTGCCTCATGTAGGCAATCTTCATAATATGATGATACTTCAACATTACATGATGGTACTTCAACATTACATACTGATATTTCAACATTACATGATGGTACTTTAACATTACGTGCTGATACTTCATCATTACATGATGGTACTTTAACATTACATGCTGATACCTTAACATTACATGATGGTACTTTAACATTACATGCTGATACTTTAACATTACATGATGGTACTTTAACATTACATGCTGATACTTTAACATTACATGCTGATACTTCATTATACATGTATGATGGTAACTTCACTATGCGGTAGTTCTAAAAATAGGGTTAGGGAAGCGTCGCCTAGGGAACGGAAACGCTAAAACTCAGAATACGTGGATGCCTGAAAAGTTTTTAACACTGGGCTGTTTCTCTGTTTCAGAGATTGATCAGATTGGACTAAGGTCCACTAAAACTTGTTTAGATCGAGATACTCAACAAATGCTACTATTTGATTAAGTGTTGTCTTTTAAATGGGTCATTTCAAATTTTAAAGAATGGCTGCATTGTGAGTTCATTGGGGCTCAGCGCAAAAAAATCAGGGGGTACCAAAAGTCCTTCAGGGAATTTTGGTCTAAAAATGTGCATTCAGAACCCAATCTTTTGGCGCTTAGTCAGAGCGAACAGCTAATTTTTTTTTTTTTAAAAAGCACCTAAACAAATACTTCTGTCATTCATGTTACATGTAGATTGGACTTATGGGGATTAATGGGTTCTCTCTGGAGATCCACGTGAAAGAGTGGGCAATGACAGCACTGATTTGTTCAACAGTACAGTTACTGCTAAAATCAGATTCAACAGCAATGCAATGCTTTATCCTTTGCATGATCTTATAAGTTGCATGTGTGGTTGTCGTTTGCCAAAATACATTGCACCAAAATAAATCGTATGTTTCGACAATATTTTTATTCAGTAGAGATCCTCTCTCATGAGCTGTAGTGTATTGCGTACTTCTTCAGTTCCAGCTTTTTTTTTATTTTTTTTTTTATTTTTGTTTACACATAAATCCACATACACACATATTTCAGACATATTTCATACATTTCAAGATTCTACATATTGTATTATCTTATTAATCTAAAGGAAATAGATTATCCGTATAGTGTGAAAACGTGTTTTCTTGCAAAAAAAAATATAGATAAAAAAAAATAGCAGTAAATGAAAAGAGAAAAAGGGAGATATAGAAGATAAGAAAAAATACAATAGAAAAGGGGATACATGTATCAAAATATTTGTTCACAAGTCAATATAATTTAAAAAAAAAAGAAGAATAGTTTAAGCAATCACATATGTCATAAAACTTGTCATAATTTCTCACAAATTGTTTGCCAGTGGTTTTCATAATTTGAGTATCTACAGTTTTTCAATAACAAATATTTTCAAGCAGAATCCTGTTTTTTATTATTTGTAGTTCCAGCTTTTTGACATGACCCAAACTATTCTCGCATTATCACCGGTGTGAGATCGGTTTGTCCAGTGTGAGACAGCAGTGTGAGATTTTTCTGTCTTACACTGTGTATTACTACGCCGTTTTAAGACGTAAACAAACGTTTTCTGCTGTATGTAAATGCAAAATGATTGATTGAGATAATTCATTAAGAAACTGTTTTGCTCAGTTGATTACAATTTATTATATTTTTATTAATGAAACTGTCGGGTGCTCTTATTTTGACTTGCACTATTTGAAGCACGCGGAGGGATAAACCGAAAGTAATCTTTTGATCGTCATGACAGAAAGTTGTCAGACATGGTTTTTAATGTAAAATAATGCGAGAAAAATAATCATTCATTATATACTCGTGTGAGATAGTGAAATTCCACCTCGGGGCCAAGATTCACGGTCTAGGACTCGGCAAAGCCTCGTCCTAGACTATGAATCTTGTCCCCTCGGTGGAATTTCACTATCCAACACTCGTAATAATGAATGATTCTATTAGTCTCAGTCTCCTATATGATCAATCTCTGAAAAAGAGAAACAGCCCAATGTTAAAACTTCCCTATTTTTAGAACCACCGCATAGTGAAGTATCATCATATAATGAAGTATCAGCATGTAATGTTGAACTATCAGCACGTAATGTTAAAGTACCATCATGTAATGTTAAAGTATCAGCATGTAATGTTAAAGTATCAGCACGTAATTTTAAAGTACCATCACGTAATGTTAAAGTACCATCACGTAATGTTGAAGTATCAGCATGTAATGTTAAAGTACCATCATGTAATGATGAAGTATCAGCACGTAATGTTAAAGTACCATCATGTAATGTTGAAATATCAGTATGTAATGTTGAAGTACCATCATGTAATGTTGAAGTATCATCATATTATGAAGATTGCCTACATGAGGCAGTTGAGGCGTTCCATAAGAAAGTATATGATATCCTAAAGCCTTATCCGTTTTTAAAACGACATTTGTATCACAGTTCACGTAATCAAACCACGTTATTTTAAAGTGACAGGGTGGCTCAAAAAAGATGTTTTACTTTTTAATTATGACAACAGGAAAAATGACGAAACATAAAAATTTGATCATTAGGGAGGTTTCACGCATATTAAGTCATCACCTATCAGTTTAGAAATCGTTAAAACTCATCTTAACTACTAGTATCCCGAGTTGTTTTGGACATTGACTTAGTGTCACGTGATTGCGATTGCAGTCTAAAAATAGTTACAGTGGGATTGACGCATTGAGAAAGTTATTCGATGTCATTTGTAAGAAATATGCATTTATAGAGAGTGTACCTTAAAAAAATAAACAAATAATATTAGTTCTTAAAGATACCAGGATCTTCTGTGTGGCTATGAAACATAAGTGAAACTCAAATTTGCTGCTGATTTTTTAGTTGGCCCAATACATATGATATACCGGGGTATAAAACGTGTGGAAATAGTGTAAAAAATCAATATTTGGTAAATCATGGGTTTGTGCGTCATCATACATGAGCGTCGGAACCGGAAGGTGGGCGGGGGGGGGGGGGGGGGGGGGGCTGAGCCACTTTTTCTCGTATAGCAAACATAATTGTTCCTTTTATCTTAAAAAATACAAATATTAATAGTAATAATGAAAATTGGAGTCATGGCATACCCCCTCCCCCCCACGGATTAGGATTTTCATGATTTTGGGAATGAGGCTTTATTGGGGGGGGGGGGGGGCTTGTCAAGATTTCTAATGATCAGTCTAGCCCCCCCCCCCCCCCCGCCCCCCCCCCCCCCCCACACACTTTCAATTTGCTTCCGACGCCACTGTCATATCTCTTTAAGTAGGCTGTGTGGTCAACAAAGTAGCAATCAGATATGATTATTAAAGCTATAATTAGCCAATTATTTAGAAAAGAAAAAATCCACAATGAATAAAGTAAGCTACATTTTAACATCACATTTAGTTTCTAAAAATCGTTTAAATGTACTTGTATAATATGAGAGAAATATTTGTACACTCATTTCCTAGCCTATAAGTATTTCAAGTATGAATCACAGATTAAAGAAAAAGCTGAAATCAAACAATCCACATTATAATATGCATATAACCATGAACTTCTGGGCCGGGGTAATTATAAGCTACTCGATAAAAAAGAAATCGACTTTTCGGTATTGGAACTGAGGAGGCAGGACAACATGGAAATAGGAAATCGACTGAATCATTCGTTTAAATACTGAAGTGAATAATTGCCTCTCTTGTTTCTGCACAGATATATTAACAAACAAACAAATACGAAATGTGTCACACTTGTTTACACATAATTCACAAATGTTGTCCTTTCACACGAAAATATATGTTGATGTCATTGCTAGACACATGTACATAAAACAAAATTATCTAAAATTTGCAATGCTATTTTTATGTTTTATATCTTTTGCATGGCATCCCCCCTCCCCCCTCCTTGATGTATTTCTATATTATATGTTGTCGTTAATCAATATTCCTACCTCTTAAATTCAAGTAAATTTAAGATGATTATGTCGAGATTCAAGTTAGATATGGCAACTTGCAACATATCTAAGTTGCCTTGCAAAAAATATATTATTTTTTTAAGACTCGACATTCAACGTAATTATGTTGACATGCAAGAAAAATTAATAAGATATGGATTTAAAAAAATCAGAAATTATATCAATAACTGCCGACATTTGACTTTTATAACATGCCAGATGCAACTTACACGTATATTTACGTCTACATGCAACTTATTAATGTTGACATGCACATGTATGTGACTCGCGAGATACATATGATGGCATACAGCTTACTTATCTATCTATACCGACATGTAACTTACTTAATATGTTAACGTGTGAAAGAAAACAGTTGACATGAAACTTATTCATATAGACATTCGATATAAATATGACGACATAAATCAGAAGTATGTCGCATGTCGACATATATATCTCAGTCACGGACAGTCCCCTTCCCAACTTTTTTATAATTTTTTTTTTTTTTAGAAATCTTGACTGAGCTCCACTTTTGTTGGTTAGTGTTGAAATGACAGGAAAACTTACATATGTAACATAAATGATCAAAATTGGTAAATCCTATATACCATCACCTCTCCCGGATTAGAATTTGGACGTCGAGTTGGTTTTTTCCCCATTTATTTTATTATATTTTATTTTATTATTTTTATTTTTGCTTGCCAAGTTTTGGGGTACAGCTACCCCCCCCCCCCACGTGCCAACTTTAATTTTAAAGAAATTTTTTGCTTGTCAAGAATTGGTGTAGGTCTGCCCTTCCCAACTTTCATAACTAAGGTTTTTTCAAAATGCTACATACGTGCCTGTATTTTGCATGCCGACATAATTAAGTTGCATGTGGACATAAATATGTAGCGTGTCGACATAAATATGTAAGTTGCATCTTGGATGTTGGAAGCTGCGGCATATATATGTGGGCGCGATACTTGTAAAAAAAAATAACATAAGTTATGTTGTTGATAATTATGCACAATTCTCTTGCATGTTTACCTAATCTATAGAAAAAAAATCTTGCATACATACAGAGGCAGAAATTATTTCTGCATACTTAACTGTATGTCGCCGGAAAATTGTTAGTTCCGCGCCAGTATGTCGCTTCCACTGGCCTTTAGTTTCGCATTTCTATTCTAATGAAAACTTAACTTAAACTTAAATATTCCCTATCAAATTTATCTGTTGTAAAATTTGTTATGAACTGGGTAAATTATAGCCGATGTGATTCGATATATATGAAACAAAAATATTTTGTTCAAATATCATGTTGCGGCTCCACACGTTGTTTGAGTTTGGAGCCAAACAAATAACTATGGCGGACAGTGCAAGCGAGTTGGAGAGTGATACGAGCTCTATCGATGGTGGTCCTACGCTCAAACCACCCTCACCAGCGGCTGTTGAGCAGCTTCAAAAGAGGATTGAATCACTTCAGCAAGAAAACAGAGTTTTAAAAATGGAACTGGAAACTTACAAATTAAAATGCAAAACCCTGCAAGAAGAAAAGAAAGAACTTCAAAAAGCCAGCGTAAATATTGTGAGTATTTTTATTTTATTTTACGTATTTTACCATATAATTGTATATCTGTGGTAATAATTTGAGTAAATCGGAATCAATTTTATAAGTTTATAAAGCTGTCATGGTCTGATCGTATCGTTTGGTACAATCTTGCGCAAGATGAATATATAATGAGTCATAAGAGAAGGTGCATGACGATGGACAAAGATACTCTAGCATGGCCACAAGTTAACTTTTCCTACATGTGATAGTCTAAGAAGTGTCAATGAACCTACTGTAATAAACTTTTATGTTGCCAACACACACAAACGACCACTGATAACAGTTAACGAAGGTATTTATCATACACAAAAATACAAGATGGTGGTGTTTTTTCCAAACAATTAATGAAATATGAATTTTATATGATGTACACATACATATCAGTTGAGAACTGAAATTAGAAAAAAGTCATTGGTGACTTTGTCAACATGTCTCCTCTCTTTTCCCAATTAATATTTCTTATGTAAATCTTTAATTCTGACATTCAGAACTTTTTGGAAACCTGATATGCACTTTTATCAAATATCATGTGGCTTCACTGATGTCCATCGCAATAGGCGAGGTAGAGGGACTTTTCAAAACAGAAATCTTGGATTTTTCTCATCTTAGTAAATGAATATACTGTAATATCATACATGCATTTTTTTTAAATCCAAATTTTAAAGAAAAAGGGATAGTTTGAAGATAGAGTGTATTTGACCAGTTGCCTAAAAGTATTCTATAGTATATGTCTTCCATTGAATACCAGAGGAATTAAACATTCTTCCATATTAAATCCATACATTCCATACTTACATTATTTATAAAACTATTTTTACCTGTAAAGGATGATTGTTATAAAACATTGGATTATCATATCCTGACAGCCCCTGGGCTAAAGTGTATTACAGTGTTACATGAAGGTACATGTATATTGTATGTATATGGGTAGTCACTAGTGCAGATTACTTAATGTGATGTCATCATCCCATCGAACCATATATTTGATTGGATATTTTGATAACAGTCTTGTGAAGTTTCATCAATGATTAAATGTTCACTGTTATGTAGACTAATATATTGTGTAAAATATGGAGTTAAAGAAAAATGAAATGAATTTGTTACTTGGATTATCAAAAAACTTTGTCCATATTTTTTTTCTTTTAAGTTTAATTCTTGTGTTCAAATTTCTTTCTATCTGTATTCTTGTACACCTAATAGAATCAATTATTTCATTTCTTTATGCAGGAAAACATCAGGTGTAGCAGCATGAAATAGTTGGTTATTTACAAAAGACCATAGCAATATGTTTGCTCAGTAAAAGTTAAACATTATGAAACAAAGATGTAGAAATTACATAATTCATTTTGACAAGAAATTTGCACCATACCAAGACCATAGACAAATTGCAAACTTTAAATTACCAGTACCTTTATTTTCTGTCCTTGTAAATTATTACAAAAATTGCTCACCTACAGTGTTAAAAGTTTTTTATTTCCCAAGAAAACAGGTTTATTATATTGATTTTATCCTTGAAAAATCTAACTCATTGAGTGTCAGTTGAGTAGAGATGAGAAATTCTACAGATAACAAATTTTTGTTGACTCTTATTATTTGCAAAAATGTAAGACATAGTAATATGACTGGTTAACTAGGTGTACAGGTCATTTATATAAATTAAAAGGTATTTTTGATGCACCAGTATTTTAGATATTTGAACACCAATCTTATGATCTAGCTATCTAAATGGTCCAGTATTTGAGATCACTAGAGGTCGCTATCCCTCATACCAATAAGGAAATTAATGTATGTAAATATTTCTTTGATGTGAAATGAGACATGAATTTTCATAACAATTGCAGCATCTTGAACCATTTATATGTCTATTTCTTATGGCATGATTGCCATGTTCACTTAGCTCTGAAGTATTCATCAAGTTTGACTAGTTACAATGACAAAACTTGGGTTTTTTTTTTTTACATCTAGTTTAGGTGTACTTGCGAAGTGAAATGATAACTGTAAAATTTGTATGTATCTGCTGAATTATAGAGGCAGTATATTGAGTGAATAAATGATCCAGACTTGGAGCAGACAGAAATTGCATCGGATTTTGAAAGTATTTATTATTGATCAGTGTACGTCTGTTTGGAAGTGTTATGACTGGGTGGCATTTCACTTCATGTTGAGAAACCCCCAGTGTTTTACGGAAGTTCAGAATTAACAACATTCCAAAGAAATTCCCTAGTGAGTTATTCTGCAAATGGATATGCATATTAGACAATTCACTCAACATTTGACAGAGATAGGTACAAAGGAGTTTTATCTTTTGTGTATGTAGTTTCTCAACCCAGACTTGTTTACAGATTCTTGAAATGTACTATCATCAGAGAAGAGGGCAAGGAAAAATTTTAAACTCGATTATTGATAAAGCCATTTCATGCAGATTATCTCAGTATAATCTGATAGAACCTGATTAGGAAGAGGATGGAGGAACTTAAAGCCCTCCATTTAATATTCCAGAGATTAATACGAAGGAGAGGGGGGTATACTGTTTTACCCTTGTGTGTGTGTGTGTGTCTGTCTGCCCGTCCGTAACAAAAATTTCTGTCACATTTATCTCAGCAACTATTTATCGCAGATGCTGGAAATTTTTACACAGTGTCTGTTAAGGCATGCCATATTGTGGGATATATTTTTGTACCAATCGGACGTCAACTTCCTGTTAAATGACAACTTTGTTTATTTTTAGCAAAAATTTTCTAA
The DNA here is from genome assembly GCF_963853765.1 of Magallana gigas. Classification (NCBI taxonomy): domain Eukaryota; kingdom Metazoa; phylum Mollusca; class Bivalvia; order Ostreida; family Ostreidae; genus Magallana; species Magallana gigas. Next base: position 16,301,973 of record NC_088859.1, on the reverse strand, counting down.
CAAATTTTTGTCAAAGAATTCTCAGCAACTGTTTATCGCAGATGCTTGAAATTTTTACACAATATTTGTATAGGCATGCTTTATCGTGGAATATATTTCTGTACCAATCAGACGTCAACTTCCTGTTTAATGAGTACTTTGTTTATTTTAGCCAAAATTTTCAAACAAATTTCCTTCAAAGATTTTTCATTAACTATTTAACGCAGATGCTTGAAATTTTAACACATTATTTGTTTTGGCATGCCATATTGTGGGATATATTTTTGTATCAATCGGACGTCAACTTCCTGTTAAATAATGACTTTGTTTATTTTTAGCAAAAATTTTCAAACAAATTTTCCTCAAAGATTTCTCAGCAGCTATTTATCGCAGATGCTTGAAATTTTTACACAGTATTTGTTAAGGCATGCCATATTGAGGGATATATTTTTGTACCAATTGGACATCAACTTCTTGTTAAATGAGTACTTTGTTTATTTTAGCCAAAATTTTCAAACAAATTTCGTCAAAGATTTCTCAGTAGCTATTTATCGCAGATGCTTGAAATTTTTACACAGTGTTTGTTAAGGCATGCCATATCGTGGGATATATTTTTGTACCAATCGGACGTCAACTTCCTGTTAAATGAGTACTTTGTTTATTTTAGCCAAAATTTTCAAACAAATTTTCCTCAAAGATTTCTCAGCAGCTATTTATCGCAGATGCTTGAAATTTTAACACACTATTTGTTTAGGCATGCCATATTGTGGGATATATTTCTGTACCAATGGGATGCCAGCTTTCTGTTAAATGTCGACTTTGCTTATTTTGCATATTCACATCAGAGCGGGGGTATCACTAGTGAGCATTGGCTCACAGATATCTTGTTCATTATGATATCTTTCATAGTTATAAGTATTAATCAATTTAGACATCTGCAGGAAAAATACCAAGCTGAAACTGCTGTAAAGATAAGACTGTTTAAAATATTTTATTGCAGGTAAACATTTTTGAAAGATTAGAAATCCATTGTATGCCATTAAGTTCTATTTTGGGAAGTGACAAAAATAGAAATGAGATACAGCTAGTGTGTATCAATAGGAAAATTTGATTAACTTGAGAGAAAAAGAATATTCAAGAGAATTGTTTGAGAGAAATCTTGTGTCAGACATTTTTTGTGATGAACCATCAAATCTCAAGTCTTTTACAAACATATAGCGCACAAAATGACTAAAATGAACCTATTTTAGAAACATTTAATAGATTGAATATGGGGCCACACTGTAAATTTATCATCATCTACTGCCGCCAGACCGTTTTGTTAGTTCTGTATCTAGTTTTCATTATTTTTTTTTAATTCTCTGGAGTCCATAGTGGGGCAAGGAAATTTAAGCTATGAAAAAGTAGAGTAAAACTCTGTTGCATCCTGGAAGTTACAGTATGTTTTTTTTTTCACATTTCATGATAATGCAATAAACAGATTTTACAAAACATGTATTCTGAATTTTATAAAATTCTAACTTCAGCAAGCCAGAGCTGAGCAAGAAGAAGAGTTTATTAGTAATACTCTGCTGAAGAAAATACAAGCTCTAAAAAAAGAGAAAGAGGCCCTGGCCATGAATTATGAGCAAGAGGAAGAGTTCCTAACCAATGATCTGTCAAGGAAACTGCACCAGGTATGTATCTTGAATTGTCAGGAAATCGTGGCTTGACGAAATGGAAATATACGTATATAGCCCGCACAAGTGCTTGACATTACATATTAGCAAATTTTTTGGTACTTCAGCCAGAATTAAGAGATATTTATGTAAGGCTATAGTGAATTTTCTCTGTGGAATGTTGAATCATGTAAATATATTAGAGCTAGGACTCTTTCCATAATTTACTATTTGATATATATAGAATTGATATCTAGATTATTTTGTTGATGTCAATGACATTTAAGGGTGAGTGACACCAGCCATTGAACTGCACACCAAACATATTAAAGTCTATAGCTATTCAAGATTTTTTCATTTTTAGAATCAGTAGATAAATTTTAAAACCTTTTCTTTAGAAACAAAGCCATAAAAGTTTAAGAACTTGTAAAGATTAATCTGGTAAACAACCTTTTAGTCCTGATATTTGTACAGCTCTTCAGCCATAAAGGATGTTTATCAAAATATGTTCTTCAAAACATCTTACGCTTGTTCTATGAAATGATATCCTTATCTTGTCTTGTGACAGTCATTCATTTCTTAAAGGCTTGATGTGTCATGTAATACAGTGGGATTTGAAAAATATTATTAGCATGATATGAGAATGATATAAATGACCACAATCAATTTTTTATTAAATCAAATCATCATAAAATTGATTCAGAATGATAACAAGGTGAAATGTGGCATAACTAGCTCACCACCCCCCCCCCCAAAAAAAAAAATGAAATATTAAGTAGTGCATGCTATGGAAAAAAATTGGAGAAAATTACTTTATGTAGCATTTATGCATGTCAACATGAAATGACATTAAACAGTGTCTGATATTATGTATATTTTGTTTATTTTAGTTAAGACAAGAGAAGGTGGAACTTGAGCAGACCCTGGAGAAAGAGCAAGAGTACCAGGTTAACAAGCTGATGAGGAAGATAGAGAAACTGGAGAGAGAGACCCTGACCAAACAAAGCACCCTGGAACAGGTAAATACAGCTCTTTTGTGTGGCATTTACAGAGTAATGATATTTCTTTGTAGAGTAAGGATGTGTAAGTTTGGTTGAATTTTACTTCAAATCAATCATGTGAAGATTTTACTGCAGGATCTGTATGTTTTGAATAAAGACAACATCTTGATTATGTCATAGGACGCTCTTAGTCATATTAGTCTAGAGGAAAGAGAAACTTTTAGTGCAATTCAGTAAAAAAAGAGAGATTGGGGGAAAGAGAGAGAGAGAGAGGAGAGAGAAAGAAGGAGAGGGGACATTTTTATTGATGCTGGATGAAGGTCATAATACATCCATTTATACAGTATTTCACGGAAGAGATCTTACGTGGGTTGGGAATTTCACACAGGTTTATTTATTGCCATCGTGTTATTTATATCTCAAGTGCACTTGTATAATGGTGTAGTACATGATATATTTCATGTTTTTAAATTTTTGTTTGGGTATTAATGTACATTTAGTTCTGTGTCATCATCATCATCATCATCATCATCATCATCATCATCATCATCATCACTTAACTATGAATTTAAGAGTATTTATGTGTGAAAATGAAATGGTTGAAAAGTTTAGAAATAAATGTAAAAAAAACGTGACAAGCTAATCACAATAATGAATTTGAAATGATAGATTTCAAATCGTGTATATAGAGAAAAAAAAGCATCATCTGACACACTGTCATGAGGTGGCTTATCTGTGGATACTGTACCGGTACTTAATATTGTACACATTAATTTTTAATTTTAAATGATTCATAATACCCCCGGTAGTAAGGGTAGCTATGACAGTTACTCCTTTAAAAATTGATTGATTTTAAAAGAGCTAGTGGGCATTAAATTTCTTCTCTGCTTATACAGCGGTACTTAATATAATATTTTATTTTTATGTCAACTTTTTTATTGTAAGAGCAGCTATGACAATTACTCATATGAAAATGAATTTTTAAAAAAAGTTAATGAGCATGCATGAATTCAGTATGATGGTAATGAGTAATGATGAAAAGAAACGTAGGACATAAAAATAACACAGATGTTTACATTTATGTTCAGATCACGAGACTGCCATTTGATACAACAAAGGCAAACATTTTGATCTAAAAAGACCATTGTCTCAGTGAACTTTGAATGTTTTCATGTTTGTGCAGCTACGACGAGAGAAGGTGGAACTGGAGAACGCTTTAGAGCAGGAACAAGAGTCTTTAGTGAATCGTCTCTGGAAACGAATGGACAAATTAGAGACAGAGAAAAGGTTGGCATTCATCAAAATCATCAATAATAATGCAAAACAAGAGAGATATTCAAAGAAATGCGTAGTAGATCAAAATAATTTCAGTGGTATTCTCTTGTGTTCTATATCTATCAATTATTTCTGTTCGAAGACTGCGTTTTACCCCCTCGAGAAAATAACAATTTGTTGGTTTTTTTCAATGATTTCTTATTCTTTTATATCTTGGGACTTTGATCTGACTACTAGGATTCTTTAGCAAGTCCTTTGAACATATTTTGCAAGATATCATAGAGTAGATTGGTATTAGAGCTTTTGCATGTCAATAGATACTTAAAGGCATTGATTCCATATTCCTGCTCCCTAAAGCTATGTTAGTCTTGACTTTTCCTTTGTGTACAAGCCTTGCTACAGTTTCACCATAAATCTATATTTAAAATAAGTAAAAAAAAATAAATTCTGACACATTTAGATCATTCAAGAAATTTGAAAATATGTATTGAACATATGTTGAATACAGTCAATTATTTAATTCTCAAGCAATTAGTAGTTACATAATGTCTCTAATTATGGAGTAGCTTTTTGAAGTATAGACGCTTTTTATATACTCATGCATACATTAACGTAGTTTTTAGTAAGACTTTCCCCATTCATCTCCTTTCAAAGGTATTATGATATGTTCCATGATCTTAAACAGACATATCACAGGAAATGCATACCCTTGAAAGAATATATTTTGTATGGATTGCTGAGAGTTTGCCTGAAACATAATAATAAATCAATGAAACTGAACAGCTCCAAGCAATAACCTATAGTTGTTTCCAACCCTGAATTTATTTGAGTCTAAACTAGCATACCATTATTCAATGACTTATCTGTTGCAGAGGAATATCAGAATTCAGTATTTCATGTACAGTAGAAAAGGGGGGGGGGGGGTTTATAAGGTAGTTGTAAATCAAAACAACTTGTATAATGCATTGGTCAATCTTTGTTTACATAGCAAAGAACTGTGAGCTCTGGATCTTGCTTACACTTTAAACTCTTAGACTGACACTCAAATTTTGGTTGATAAACACAAACCAGTATGCATAACTAAAGCATTGTAAAAAATAAATAGAAAAATAAAATGTGACCAAAATTGTGACCATGCTCTTTATTAAATACAGAGCAATCTCAGTGTGAAGCAGACTCAATACCGTATACAGTGGTTTCAGTCATTTTTTATTTAAAATAACATTAGAAACAGCCTGTTGAATAAAGTGTGAGCGCTGGTATAGTAACGAAAAAATTGTTTCATACAGGCCTTCATAATCGCAAGTTATATATGATGAATGTCAAACAGCACTATTCTATTTTAGCCTCGTAATTGGAGCACTACATATAATTGTGTAAGAATGATTCCTGTAACCCTTCGTAGTGCATTTATGATTAATGTCTTTGCTAAGTTATTGCATGCATCTTATACAGTTCTGTAGCCAACCTGTAGGTAATTATCTGGTCCTCTTTTATAGGTTACTGCAAGAGAAGCTGGACCAGCCCGTGACTGGTCCCCCCTCCCCCCGGGACATCAGCAACGGGGATACTGCCCAGAACATCACTGACCACATTGCTAAACTCCGCAAAGAAGTGGTCAGTCTCAAGTCCATGCTCCGAGCTGCACAGATTGAACGTGAGTCTCCTGGGGTTCTGTTCATAGGCAGACAAAAGTTCTGGATTCAGTATTTATTGACAAAAATACTTTCCTGCTGGGTGGTTGAATTGTTGGTAGACGTGTATTTATCTGAATAAAAAATATATTGTATGGAAAAATTAAAAAAAAATGTAGGTTCATGTATTCATTGATTTAAAGACAAGCGGTATGTCATGTACAACATTGAAATTACAGTTCTTGAGCCTGTTCAGATCCTTTTAGAGATGATAGATTTCAATTGTCAATATTAAATGTAAAAAATATGTAATGCTGTCATCTAGCTTTCATATTTGTATTGATTGGAGCTACTTGAGTCTAAGTAGACCTTTGCAGAGTAGTAAGCCAGAGGATATTGATTGATTTTACTTTAAGTTTGTCTTGTCATGCACAGAAAAGCCATGAAATGGAAGCAAATCGACAGTAAATTGTCAGGAAGTGTCCCAAAATATCTGTTGTTTTAATAAATTTACTCCATGTAGTGGTATTAATTATGATGAATAATAAATAATTGAAGAGTGCTTTGAACTCTCACTTGCCCCCCTCGTCTTTTTTTTATTGCTAACAAATAATTTTATGTGACCTTGTATATTAGTTTTACATTTGTTGGTCATAAGCGGCTTGATTTTTATGGCATTCAAAGGATAAATGTAAAATTTTGCATTTTTTTCCGTTTATGTGCAGATGAGGAAAAGATGGCCCAGTATGCACAGGAGGAAAAACACATAAGGGAAGAAAATCTTAGATTACAGAGGAAGTTACAACTTGAGATGGAGAGGAGAGAGAACTTGTGCCGCCACTTGTCAGAAAGTGAATCCAGCCTAGAGATGGATGATGAAAGGTAGCATTTTAAAGCAATTTGTTGAAGAATGCTCAAGTCTATTGCCTACTGTGTGTCTTTAAATTACCCAGTACTTCAATGTCTTATATCAACCCCCCCCCCCCCCCCTCCTCTATAAAACTGGGAATGAATAGTGAATATTTATGGAATTATTAATAAGAGATATTTATATAGATTAACTGTAATTTGCAAAATTTAATGCACACTTTTTTTTCCAAAATTTCTATGCAAGAAAGGGGTGCGTATTATACACCCCAATGGAATTTTGACACTTCTTTAAACATGGGCTATCATAGTTCAGTACATAGTCTTCTTCTGTTTGTTTACCACATTTTTTAAGACCATTGAAAACTATTGTTTGGGCATATTTAGCAGAAAATATTTTGCTTTTTACTGAGCAATCAAAAGCTGTGCATTCACCATCTCCGTGTAAACCTCCATTACAGATGTTATTAATGGATCTGTGCAATTGTTCAAGATTGCAGGCCTGATTGAGTTGGCCTACCACATGTTTTTTCGAAATTAATACACATTTTAAGCACATGAATAATTACTATTTTAAATTGAAATAAAACAACTAGTCTTGAAGATTCATTTTACCTTTATTTTCAACACCTCTTACACCCTATAGAAGCCATTATTGTACACTTGCACTTGCTACTTATTCATGCTGATTATCTTGGACATACAAGGTATCCTTTGGGCAAAGATATTCAACACCTTAATTAATACCCTGTTGGCTGTGATCAGTCACCCCTTTGAACTGTTTGAAGATTACCGCTATGCAGAAAGTCAAGACTTTTAAAAAATCTGCATCAGAAAAGTTACATCTTTAATGTAAAAGTTTTTCCTTTTCCCAAAATTACCATGACATTTTGGTCAAAAGTCTTAGTGTGTATTTTACACCCGAACTACGTTTTTTAAAAATTAATTTTTAGGTCCAAAGAGGGGGGGGGGGTTTATTATTCACAACTGTGTTTTCTATTTGGAAAATCACGGTACTCTGTCGTTGTTTGACCCTTTTCCTTGTGGTTTATATTTTTGTATTATTTTTCAATATCAGGCATTTTAATGAAATGGCAAAGCATCAGGATCCTACTCACAGCACAAGACCCCGAACAGTGTCTAGTCCCATTCCTTATGCTTCTCCTAACACGTCACGGCCATTGTCCCCAGGTATGTAAGATGTGGACCACTTTACCTGAATTGGGTCATACAAGATTGTTAACTTGTTTTCCAAGAATATAGTTCATTAAACCTGAAAACTAATAAAATACCTAGGTATTTTTTTTAAAAAATGATAAATATGTTTCAGCCATTAAATGAATATTTTAACATATGATTGTTCAACACAAAGTATTGAATAATGTGTTATTTCAGGAGGAAATTACCCAGCATTCAGTCCTCCGAGTCCAATGAGGAGAAGTCTGGGAGGAGGGACGTCACCCTTCCATCCCCCCTCCCACATGCCGGGGACCTCACCTCCAGTTCATGGTCACATGGCCATGCAGACGGGCCCTAATCATTCACACGTAAGCGCAGAGTCCATTTATTAGGGCCCCGCAAGGATTTGCGGGTGCCCTATAGTAATCACTCTGTCCGTCCGTCCTTCTGTCCGTCCGTCCGTCTGTCACTCTTCCGTCCACAAATTTCCTGTTTTTTTCTAATAACTTTTTTTATGGTTGCCCAATCAAGTTCAAATTTGGTATGGTAGTTCAGTAGGCAGAAATACATATTTTGATGCTAAGTTTGGTTCTCTATGTCTTCTGGTTTGGAGCTGGGGTGGTGGGGTAGATTCATAACTATGCATAAGAAGAATGGGCAAAGAGAGATAACTGCTGAGAATGAATGGGCAAAGAGAGATAACTGCTGAGAATGTTACCATTGTATACATGGAAGGCTGTGCAATATTTGTCCTTTGGGATTAATTAACCTTCCACAGGAAGAAAATCCTAAGCTTTATCTTTATCTGTCACATTGAGATTAATTACTGCACTGCCTGTGTCTGCAAATGAACTTTGTTTTGAAGTTAAGGTCAATTTTGAATGATGTGTAGTATTGTGTACATTCTTTGAAATATGGATTTGAAATATAATATTCATATTTTTTGGGGTTAAAATACCGTACACAATGATTTATGATAGTTTTATTGAATAGAGGCAAAGCCTAGGTATCATTGCATTGGTATCAATTCTTTGTTTTTTTAACAAATTTTATTTCATCCCATGTTAACCCACTTTATCCCGTGGATATGACTCATTGGATATTTTTTTGATATTCCAGAGTTGTGACTTTACAATGGGATTTGCCTAGGCATAATGAAGTAAAAATAATGTAGAGTTTTATAAACAGTGTAAACATTGATTGCGGTGTATAAAATATGGGATAAATAGAATCTCATGATTTGTAGTATAATATGATTTTTATCCAACTTGTGTGTTTTATCCCCTCACTAAGGCTCAAGAAAAAAACACTTTAATTGTTGGATGAAAATCATATCCAACTACAAATCACGAGATCCTATATATTCCAGTTCTTTACATCTTCTGCCGGGCATTTATTTTTCATCATTGTTAATATAAAGAGGATGGAATTCAAAGTTTCTTTCACTTCTCTATATTAATTGTCATAGCGGGGCCCTTCCTGACTGGTCAGTTTTCTAGTTCTTTTATCATCTACATTGAAATGTAAAGGATTAATATTCCAAAGAAGTCCTTTAAGAAAAAATGAATTGAATAGTCCGTAATTATAATAGTATTAATATTTTTTTATATGAATTCATTACAGAAACATAGGCCAAGCTCTGAGAAGTTTGCCAGACCAAGTAGCTTTTCAGACCGCAATGATAAAACATGAAGGAGTTGGGGAGAGCTATTGCCTGTGATGATTCTGTTGTCCTTTGCCATGTGTAGAACACTTGTGGTGCTAAGATACGGGCACACCAAAGCCAAGGATCCCTTCTGACGCCTGTAGGGAGTTTACGAATGCCATCCTGACAGAGTTCAATGGGGATTCTGGGTTTGTTTCGTTTGAATGGTGCATTCTTGTTATTGCCATCAATATTGAGCTTGTTAGTTGTTATGACAGTGATTTTGGATCATTCCATAATTATTTTTTTGCGAGTTGGAGGGATTTTTTTTTTTCATTTTTGTCTTGTATTCACATGGAGCTTAAAATACTGCAAAGAAGGTATCACTGCAATGAAGATATCTAGTCGTTTTTACTACCGTTTTGAAAAGAATCCATTTATCCCGAGTATTTTGACTGTGTGTCTTGTCCCTTTTTTTAATGCTTTGACTGATCAACCTCTTTATGATTGGTCTTTGCCTGTTGTTTATTCAATACTTACCAGCTTTCAATATGCAGAGTTCTTGAAACAGAAAAATTCAGAATCAGATGGTATTAATGTATTTGAAAAACAAGACAGATCCAAAAGAAAATGTGCTATTACTTAATAATTTTATACACTGAGTTTCATTTGGAAAATCTGCTTACCATAATTTGTCTTTTAGTCATTTCAAGTAAAATTGAGAAAGATATAAAATAGAATCCAGAGTTCCAAAAGAAGCTGATTTCTTAATACTAATTTGCAGTGTATTGTATTATGTTTGATTAATAGAATCTGAACATTTTTGCATCAACAGTACCATTTTATTCTCACTAACCGTCGAATTTCCATTAATGATGGTACATATACTGAGTATCAACTGCAAATAGAATTCTTGTCCATTTTAGTGTTAACCTTTAATGAGAAAGTTTAATAGAAAAAAATACATGATGTATGGAGATAAATGGTATGGAGAAGTTAATGATCTTTATAAAGTAACACACAGTCTTAACAAAAACTTCACAGTGTAGTGGTTTTGTTTTATCTTCACAAGATGAAGACTACCATCAAGAGAAGGTGAATAGAATGGGTGGGAGATGTTTTTGTACACTGTATTAAGCTCCTGAAGCTCAGATTTTAAAGGTAAAATGATGAGCGATGTTATTAGGGGCCCTGCTGAGTGCTGTATCCCTTTAGACAGCCATGCTATATGAACATGTAAATTTGTTTTGTACACTACTATATGTATTTGATAATAGTTCAGTCAGATGTAAGTCAGTTTTAAAAAATACATGTATATGTATGTGCTTCTGTTGTGACATTTTATTAAACAGTTGATAATTTACTGTTGTAATGGTTGAGTTTAGCAGTATTCTATGGAAAGGAAAATAGTTACAATTGTTCAACAACTATTCAGAAAATGTTGTATATTTTTTTTCCTCTGAAAGTATTGAGTGTACCGTAATTGAAATTGTAAGTGCTAAGTATACAGAGCGACACATTACGACTCATGGCAGCTTTTTATATTCTGTAGTATTTACCTGTAAAGGTTACCTGCTTATTTCTGTTGTGTCGGGCATTAACACCTGTTGTAGTTCTTATAGATATAAAAAAGTTCAGTCTTATGTGTATTTAAACATGCACTGGAGCTTAAACTGTGGGACATTCCTTGACCTGATAAAAAAAAAATCTGAGCATTGAATTTTTATGGCAATAAAAAACTGGACCAAAAAATTAGTATGGTATTTTAACATATTAGGTCTTAATTAAAAATATTCATAACTTGTTTCAAACTTTCTGGAGTGGTTGAATTATTTCACAAATTTTCGTTTGTTTGCCATATGGATTAACATTTATCTTATTTATTGCAGAAAATAAATAGAAAAAAAAAGTTTTCTTCTTTTTGTAAAATTTTTCGTATATTTAAGTTAGTGCACTTGCAGGATGAACTTTTGTTTATCATTATGGTACTGTATAGCTATTTATTTGCATTTAAATATACATACATATGCAAGAACATGCATTCTATATAATATATAATAAACTGCTCTTATAAAAAGCATTTTGTGTGTATGAGTAGATACTGACTCTCGGAAAAACATTGCAAAACGAGTGCAAATCAATAATTTGGCTGTTTGATAAAACCATATCATTTCTTTTGATCATATCTCAAAATGTATTTAAATGAGTTTTGTATGTTTTATTATCCAGCAGTGATTTTATCCAAGTAGTTGCATGTAAAAAAACAAGTTGCATCTAGTATTGATTTTTTGAATTCCTTACTGAAGATACTCAAGTAGCATCAGTGTGATTGTGTAATTAATGAGACTTAGTAGTAGATTTAATAATGAGTGGGTTTCACAAATGCAGTTAGCTGATGATCGAGTTGTGTTTTAGAAAGAGGAGAATACTGGTTTGAATGGAAGCATGGGGTGTCGTGTCATAAATTTATTTGCAAAATATCAAAAATTGTTAAAACAACCATTTAAGGTGGAATAACACACGTGGAAAAAGTCACACAAATTAACAGGACATTATTTGATAATAAAAGATAAAAGATGAATAAACTGTACATATGTCAAATAAGAGAAATTTGCAGTTTGGGGATAAAAAATGAATATCTAAAATAATTATTTCAGTAAGTAACAACAAAAGCCCCTGCGAGATTCGAACACGGGATGTACAGATCACAAGTCCAATACTTTATCCACTTGGCTATGGAGTAAGTTACATGTTGCAGTCAATAAAATCCTTTTAATAAAACGAAATGTCGTTTCGATCAGCGGTCAGCCATTTTGTAGTGATGTGTTATTCCACCTTAAAGAAATCTCTTTACTGAGTTAATTTTGTCAATAGATATGCCTGTAATTAAAAAAGTTATTTCTGCCAGGGATCCTTTTTTCAAGATGTAAACTTTTTAAAAAGTTGAAACTTCCCTTTATACTTATTCATCATTGGATATATATGTAATATTGTGATGTTGTGTTTCAAGCAACTACAGTTAAAGAAAGAAAATTTCTTAGCTGTTATGAACTTATGCTGTTTTGTGTAATAAACCTGCTTTCTTTCAAGATACCTGGTGTTTATTTTATCAGAAAATTAAACGTAGAATGTATTCCGTTTAGATATAAAAGAATTTTACCATGCGTGACCCTTGGTTTCCCCTTGTAGTTTCATGGAGTAACAACAGTTAATGATGTACTCAAGCTGCAAAAAGCAAAGGGATGAGTTAAACCTTGTAATCTTCCATTTCAAACTTTGCTTGTTGTAAAAGTTGTAACCACACAATTTTTCATGTTTGATGATTATGATAAACAAATCATATTTTTTTAACATAGGCCTGGAGGATTTTTTGTTTAAAATAGGATTTTGCATGTTGAGGATTGTTGGTTTTTTTTCTGTATAATTGCTACTAGTCAAGAATAACATCATGAAACTATAAGCATGGGCAGTTCATATCACTAGATGGCTTTGGAAGGAAAATGTGTACATCTTGTTTTTAATGCTATTCATCTGTTTGTTGTTAATTTTGACACAGGATGTGTGAATTATTTTCAATGTTGGACTTTTTTTTTGCAAAATGTGATACTAGTTAATTGTAAGCATGAGTGCATATACATGGGTATGCTGCTTTGTGTATATACATGTACATGAGAATAAATGTTTTCAGCTGTATTGCTGTTTTGTTTTCTTATATTTACTTGCACGATACTCACAAGAATGCTCCCAAAAGTTGTTTGATTCAAGGTTTATCAATATGAAAGAAGTATTATAAAGAGAAAATACAGCACATGTAGTACATGTACCGGTAATGAATCTGTCTAACAACATATTTAAAGGAAAAAATCAGACTTTGATGATTTTATTTCATTTGCAAATTCCAACAGCTATTACATATATAATGATGTACATGTATTGATGTTAAAAAAACATTGAGAAGGAATGAAACATTTTCTGTGATATACAATTTATCAAGTGCACATTCCATAAAACTTTCAACATAATAACAAAGATATACATACATTCCTAATGGTAAATGGCCATTGGCATAAATATGTACATGTACATACCAAATATGTAAAGAAATATCTGTTTTCTGAAAATATAATGGAATTATGATGGCTACCAGTAGGTACTCTGCTATGTGACCATAGTTTCTTGGATAACAATTCAGAAACATATGTTCCTTTATTGAATACTATGACTGTGTAATACATGTACTTCATTTCATCAAACTGGTTTCTGGCAGTCTGGGTTTTATTGTAATGATTACAAAATACATGTACTTTGAAAAAAAATTATTGTTCTTAAATATAATATATTTACATAAATGGGCATAGTTCTGTGCAATGCAAATTAATCTAAATTTTGGACAGAATTTAATATTCAAATCCCACATATTAACAGTTTGCATTTAAATATTCAAACCCCCACATAACCTTCATATCATCATGCCAAGAGTGAAGACATCCATATTTATACCATTGAGCTACTTAATATTTATATGAACTACTTTATATGTTTATGAATGGAACACTCTATAAAATGTGAGGAGAGAGAGAGAGAGAAAGTCCTAGACAGACAGAAAAATCTGAATTATACCCTGGTATATACACATTTATCATTGTGTAACATTCTATCAAATTTTAAGGAAAAAAGCCAGTTCTTTCTATTTAATATCACAGATTAATGAAAAACAAAAGCACTGTCTCTTGCAGATATGTACAGTAAACATTGCCCATTGCATATGCGACTAGAAAGAAAACAAAATGATGTATCCATTCATGAAGTGAGAGAGTGAGAACTAATTTTTTACGAGGTGCGCATTATGATCTTGCAATTACACAACATGTACAACAAAAAGACACAATTACAACTAAATATCCCCCTCTCCAAAAACAGGAAGAAAAAAAATGTTGTTGAGAACACTTCTTCCTTAAAGTTTCCCCATTCTTCTTGGTACAGGAGATGACAAAAGAATGGTTAGATCCGATTTTCTACCACATTGGCAAGAAATGCTCTATATATATAGTATAATTTTTCTGAGGATAGAGACATAATTAAGAGGGTTAAGATAAAATACTGTCAAAGAAAGAACTGATGCAGAATCACACTCCTGACCTGAGTGAGCTTCACTACAATCAGAACCAGTGACTGGTTACACATTTACTTCTGGAATTACAGATACAAGTACATTGAAATGACTGATACATAATAATATCATATGTTTATATCTGATAATATGAACAAGTTAATTTACCAGATATATAATTTTTTTTCCTGCTTAATAGTTAAGTTAAATCCTTTCTAATAAGCCATGAGGCTCATAATTTATGTACATGAATATGTTACATGTATTAAAATTAAAAAGATTACATAATCAATAGATATACATTGTATATACTTAAATTTCACTTTTAGCACTCGTACACATACACATATTGAACTACCCATGTACCTAATAACAATTTGTTTCCTGGGAAACAATGCATATTATAAATGCAGTCATCTAAGCAGTTCAATAATGGGATCTACGAAAGTACATGTAAATGTTCTTGAAGTAAAAATCTTGCTAGATTTTGAAATAATGATATTGAATACATTTTCATTCTCTGCATCAATGAAAACCATGAAACATCTAAATATAAAATTGAGACACGGAATGGTTTGAAAGTTGCTTAATCACATGTACATGTAATTAGTGCTAGTAGTCCTCTGCCCAAGGATTTTCTTCTAAATAATTGTCTATCACTTCCTTCATAGCCAGGTTAGGGATGAGCTGATCCTGGGTCAAGTCTGTTCGAGTCACTGGGTCAAAATGTCCAACTCTCTGGAAAAAATGTACAAATTATTAAATACATAAATCGATTAACAATCAATAATAATAGCATACAGTTTCAATAATAAATACATATACATATGAGAAAAGAAACTGATCCTTTGTTACCTGGAGATGCTCCACGATGTCCTTCCTGTCGTACGTTATTCCACTCGGCGTTATTACAGGATCGCGCATTAGTTCAAAACTAATTTTGCCGCACAAGTAATCCGGAACATCTCTCCCCTGGAAAATTGGAAGATATTAATGCAAAATTTTAAGCCAACAGAAAATATGAATGCAATTTTTTTTTCATATAATGTTTCCCTCCTATCCTTTTTAATATTTTTATTGTTCGTTGTACATGACTCTATTATTCAACAATCAAAACAATTTCTGTATTGAGATAAATGAAAAAATGGCAGTGTTTACCGACTGGAATAAGCAAACCTGACCACAAATAGTTTGACAATTGCTATGGTAAGAATCGTTCTGTGAATTTTCTTTCAATTTCAACTCACCCTTCTTCTTTCATCCACTTTTGCAAACAGATCATTTATTTCCTTGATTTTTTGGTCCTAAAAATAAAAACCCTCTCATTTATGATCTTGTTTTTTTCTTCCTTGAAGAAAATACAAATGATATTAAAAGTAAATAATCTACTTTTCTTTTTCATAAAACCTAACCTGCTCCTCTTCAATTTCACTTAATATCTTGTCTTCCTCACCATCTTCTTCATTGGTTGTTTTCTTCACTTCATCCCTCATTCTATAAAGCAAAGATAAAGGTAATTGGAAGATACATGTATTACAATATGTGGTACAATATAATATCTCTGTTTTGTTTTTGCCATCTCATGTCCAGAACATCTCTTTCTATCTATTGAAAAGCAATGTTAGATATGTGACACCTTTTATTAAAATCTGAATACTGAATATGATGTTTTGTTGGTGTTGATCTAATTTTCGCTATTACCTGTAAACATCTATAACCATTAAAGTGTTACTCCATGTACCTGTCTGTGTCCTCTCTTATCAGTTTATTTATGTATGTCTGTAGTTCTATTTCTTGTTGAATTCTTTTATCCTCTATCATATTCCATTTCTTCTTCTTGGCATGTCTAAGTGCACATGTTATATCATCCCCAAAGTTCAATTTTTGTTCTTTGGCTAGATCATGAGCTAAAAATAAAGAAAATTAAGTCAACTTCCTTGCATGCATATATGTATTTATATTGAAGGCTTTGACAACAGTAAATACACGTTACTATGTGTTTGGGTAAAAGTTGATTTATACCAATTTTTTGTGGTCAGAAGTGTACATACCAGTTTAGCAAACAAGATCATAAAAAACATACCTCTTTTAAGACTGCTTACGGCTTCATCATACAAGCTCAACTCAACAAGAGCCTGTCCCATAAAAAAGTGTCCTTTCACAACTGATCGATCAAGATCTAAAGCTCTTCTGCAGTCCTGTAAGGCTTGGTCCCAGTTTTTTAGTTTCAAGTAACACAAAGCTCTGTTGGTGAAAAATGTTGGTGTGCTTGGACTTTTTATCTGCAGTTAGAGGAAACACCATATACAAAGCAGAATAATTAAAATTCAGGTTGTAACACTTTAATTGATTGACAAAACAAATTAAACTAAATCGAAAAGCATTCTGAGAGTATTGCATAAGCAATACACGTCCCCTACCGGTTTGTAGAAATTTGTGAAAACAATGCACTGTTATGCAGAATATCATTCTTACCGTCTTCTGTACCCCGAATCAACAGACCAACCCGATAACAAACCCGATTGTAATTATACTAAAAACCCTGTCGATTACCCGGTAAATTAACAACACAATGCTTGAAACTATTTTATAGCACTTATTTGTTTCGTTAGAAACAATAAAAGGAATGGTCCAAGTAATGCACAATATTATTACTGACTACATACTTTCCTCGTTTATTCAATACACACCGAACCCGATACCGAACCCGAATATTAAAAAATTGGAATATAAAATATTAATTTTCTCGAAAATATGTCACCAGACGCTACAAAAATGTAAACTTGATCTGTAGTTTGACATTTTGAAGCTGTTCAGCAAATTTCATGTTATTCCTCAAACGCATTAAGAAAAAAAAAGCGTGGAAAACTGAAGTTGGACAGACAGACTGACGGATGCAGAGGAAAGCTATAGTCCCCTCCGGTGAAACCGGTAGGGGACTAATAACATAACATCCCTACATCAGAAAATGACACCCATGAAAAAAACCCAAAATACCCATAATCCGCTTTATGTTACTTTATAAAATACAGGTTGTACAAATACACATCAGTTCAGCAGTAGAAAATTGAAATGAATCATTAGGAATTTATTTTTGAATTTCTACCTATGTTACATAACTTGGACCAGTTTACACTTTTTATAAACTGCTTTGTCCATTTCTTAATAATGTATAATTCATAATAAGCCTTGACACGTTTGCATATTTCTCAACCAAGAAATACTGATAAAAATCTTTATCTATTAAGAGAGACTGTTCTTAAAAAAAAAAACAAATATTTTTTTCCTTGATAAAGACAGCTGAAAGATGCAGGAAGGGCGGTGAATAAATAGGATACTGCTGACACCACGATTTTGAAAACGTTTAAAATAACTTAACTAGATTTTATTCACCAAACATTGTATAAGGAAGGTTGTGTTTTAATGAAATGTACTGACAGACACGAAGACAATGGAATAAAATCATGGCCACATACACTTATATTTTAATCGAAATTCATCATTTTATCACTAACATATCATATCGATATCTAAACTGGGACTTACAATTGCTTTTGAATAACAGTTAACGGCAGCCTCGTAGTTTCTAGCAGCATAATGCTTATTTCCTTGATTCTTTAAGTCTGTTGCACTCATTTTCTCTCTCTTAAAATGTCATTTTTTAAAATTATTCAATGTAATACTTAATCTTTATTTCAAAGTTAAATCTACGCTTAATCAAACATCTTGGCGATGAGAGATGTAAAGTTTAAACCAATCCGGGTTATATCCCGGACATGAATATTCTGCTTAAAAAAGACATAAATAATCTCTAGCAGGAAATTGTTGTATAGAACCGCACCACTTTATAAACTTATCTGTTAAATGCACACTTAATTTAACACAATGGAAAAAGGAGTCTTTTTTCCCAATTAGATTTGGATTTTCCCCACAAAATAACAAATAGTTTGTAGATCTTCTCACCGAAACTCAGATGTCTGAATCATCTGTCTTCTTTTTCAACATTCTGATAATTTTTAAATAGACTGACCAATTTTCACTATATATACTACGCTAGCCCCCCCCCCCCCCTCCCGAGGTATGTCCAATGCACGATGTTTTATCAATATTGTCGACATCGCAATGTTGGCCAAAACCCAGTAGACATTGTGTTAATATCGGCATATTTATATAATTATTAAATTTGCATTTGCAGCGTACCATATATATCCTGTGTACATTTTCGATACCTCTTATATCCTGTTTACATCGTTGTCATTGTAGATATCGCAATGTTGACCAACATCGAGTCGAACCCCCCCCCCCCCCCCCACCCCCCGGATTAGGATTTTGAAGGTTTTGGGGAAACTTAAAATTTTCCATTCTTCTTTCTATTTTTTTTATTTGCTTGTCAAGATTTTTTTTTGGATGAGTCTGCCCCCCCCCCCCCACACTTTAAAAAACGATGCTACGTGCCTGTTTAATTATTACTCAGCATTAGAAACTAAAATTTAGCGTGTTTTATCAAATGAAAGTATATATGCTCGAATAGACAATGTCGCGATACAATGTCATCAATGCAAACTAATTGTGTATTACTTAATGTTAAGAACTATACTAAAAATTTGTCGTCGAAATCAAAAAAAAAAGTCTAGAAAAAGATAGACCGAACAGAGGTAACCAAAGGAGAGGAACATCGACCATTTTTCTCTATGTTGTTAATGACGCTGTGTGTGCTTTTATGGCGTAGAAGAGAACATCCCCTCTCGTCGTATGTAAGAAGATGGGTGAATAAGGCGTGTAAACTGCCCATATGAGGATAGATAAAATACTATAAAATTAAAATATGAACAAATCTCATAATTTCTTTCTCAATTATTGAAAACAATGTATATTTACCATAACATCGATTTATAACCCTTAAATATGTCAAATATTTGGAATAGGTTGATTTAAACTGGCGTATGCGTGTCAAAAACCTCCAAATAGTTTCATTTTTAGGACTTCAATGCCTTTTCATTTATAGAGTGGGTCTGGGCTCCATATTTTTGTCATAGTCTATATGAGGTTTAAAGGAAATCAAACCGATTTCAATCAACAAAAACGTGGAGAGATGACCCACTATACTTTAAAAATGTCATTTTGTATCCCAACAATTGAACGTTTTAGAGAAATACTACAAGTCCGTCAATTCGTGGTTGAAGTTGCATTTAGCATTTAACAATGATGTTTGTTGTGACTGAAATGGCTCAGTGGTTAGAGCACCAGACATGAGGTAACATTTTAGAGCTAGGATTTTTAAGTTGTGGGTTCGATACCACCAAAACTTTAGAATTTATTTTTTTTTCTTATCGTTTGTTAAAATATTCAAAACCGAATATAGTTAAAATAGTGCTTTTATAAACTTGTAATATAACATCATCTAGTATATTTGGTTGGAAAAAAATTAATTTGAAATTGTTTTTTACTACAAAACCAAATGGGCATTTGCGCTATCTTGTTCCCCCATCTTCAAAGTTTGTATTTTTGTTTTTTACACAAGTCTAGTGTTTTAAAAGAACACATGTCATGCTGTCTAAATAAGGAACACAAGCACGTCTGCAATACTATAGCATCACAGACGTGATATATGTTTTACATGTATACTAATCAGAAATCATTCCATAGTATTTGTCGGCCACCTTCTGGTTCTACTCAACCCAATGTCAATTAATCTTCAGATAAGTTTCCTTGGTGTTGGAAAACATTTCAAAATCTATTTAAAATTTTAAGTAGTTTTATTTTAATCTTACAAATAAACAAACAAAAGCATAGTTTAATTTTAATACATGTGACATTGAACAACACCACCTAAACTTCATCGTTTTACTTTAAACCGATTATTAGTTAATTCTAACAAGCTTAAGTTTCACGTTGATTCTTATCATATTCACATCAAATATATTTATCTCTAAACATACAGTATTAACAATAACAGTTTTATAGTATACTTAAACTTATGTAAAAAAAATGTAAAGAGAATTAAAAAATAATGATAAAAACACAAAAAGCACAAAAACCTCTAAACAACCAAACAAACATAATAGAAGATCAAAAAAACAAAACAAAAACGTTGATCAAATATTAGGGATGTTTAAAGTATAATGTCTTTTATAATACATGCAAGTTTAACTAACAAGTACTTGAATTTTTAGCTAAGTTTTGGGGAAAATTATCATCTGCCTTGAGCTTTTGAACTCTGTATCCGCAATCCACATTTGCACTCTGCTATTTGCTGATTTGTTAATTAATAACCCAACTCTTTTTGGACAATTTTTGCGTAGGATATTAATCGATCGTTTCAAGGTTTTTGTCACTATACGCAACAAATTTATGGGATACTATGAATTCCAAGATAAACCTTACTCATTGGTTGAATTAATGGAACCAGCTATTTTCTCGTGTTCGCCCTTGAACAAATTAAAGAACACGTCAAATTAGGAACCATTGCAAACGTGGAAGACAATAGTTTCCTTATGAGGGCGTTTGTTGCTTCTGGAAATGGTACCTTTAAAAAATAATGGAGCTACATCAAGTTTTTTTTTCTATTTCGACCTCATCAAAACTGGAGTCGGATTTAGAAATTCAGAATGAACCTGGTATTAAACATTTGCATTCTTCCATTATCGATTGCATTGCCATTCCACTTTTATTTTAACAAATTCAAATATCATCGTCATCCCAAGATCAATGACCGAAGTTCTCAATAATTTCATTGTCATCTCTGTAATGAATTATATCTTAATAATGAACTTTATCACAGTATTGATCAATCGCATCATCACAAATTTCATTATCACTTAAGTATTGATCAATGATTATCCGAGTTTTGATCAATTTTATTTTATTTTATTAAATTATTATTTTACTGGTTATACTTCATTCCAATTCGAATTTTTTTATCATCATCCCAGTTCTGATAGATCACTTCATCATGAATTTCATCAATAACATCATTGTCGTCCCAGGATTCATTAATTCTTTCACAACCATAATATATTCTATCAACGATTCCATTGCTATCCCAGAATAGATCACTTATGTTATCTTTTATTTTAACACCGTTCTAATCTTGATAATCTAATTCATTAACGATTTTATTGTAATTCCAGTATTGATCAATATCATCGATTGCAACTTCATTCCAATCTTGTTTTACAATTTCATCAATGTAATTGTCATCCAAAGATTGATAACCTTAGTTATCAATAATTTTATTTTCAAGTACCAATATCTTCATAATAAACGTCTCCCCAGTTTTGATCAATCACATCATCATCGATATCATCATCACTCAAATATTGATCAATGATTTCATCACCATTATCAGCTTCGTTCCAACTAAGAAAACCAAATTCCTCAAAATTCTCATCATCCCAGTTTTGATCAATCGTTCTTTCATGATTTTCATTTTCATCCCAATATTCAAAAATTCCCCCACTATCAATGGCATCCCAAATGTGATTAATCCCTTCATCCACAATATCATAGTCACCCCAGTATTGATAATATTGTTTATTTAGAGTTCATTGTCTGCAAAACATCAATAATCTAAATGATTCACGAATCTATCGTCATCCCAGAATTGATCTCCATCCCTATCATCGATTTCAACGTCATTACAATCTTGATAGTCTATTTCATCAGGGTGTTCATCGTCATCCCAGCATTGATCACCTAATTCATCATCGATTTCAACGTCATCCCAATCCTGATAATCCATTTCATCCGCGATTCCATTGTCATCCCAGTATTGATCACTTACTCCATGATCGATTGCATCGTCATCCCAGTCTTGTTTTTCCATGTCATCGTCATCCAAAAAATTATCAATATCTTCATTATGAACGTCATCCCAGTATTGATCAATCATATCATCCTTGATTTCATCATCAGTAAAATATTGATCGAAACTTTCATCATCATCATCATCATCATCATCATCATCATCATCATCATCATCATCATCATCATCATCAGCCCAGTTTTGAGCAATCGTTTCTTTGTGAATTTCATTATCAACAATATCATCGTCGTCACAGATTTCATTAATTTCTCCATCATCAATGTCATCCCAAAATTGATCAATCCCTTTATCTACAATTTCATAGTCATCCCAGTATTGAAACAAGAGTTTATTTTGGATTTCCTTGTCAGCAAAACATCGATAACCTAAATCATTTAGGAATCTATCGTCTTTCCAGTATCGATCTCCAACCCTATCATCGATTTCAACGTCATTCAAATCTTTATAATCTATTTCATCAAGAATTTCATCGTAATCCCAGCATTGATCACCTACCCCAATGTCAAATTCAACGTCATTCCATTCTTGATAATCCATTTCATCAAAAATTGAATTTTCGTCCCAGTATTGATCATTTACTCCATCATCGATTTCAACATCATCCCAATCTTGATAGTCTATATCATCAAGAACTTCATCGTCATCCCAGCATTGATCACCTACTTCATCAGCGAATTCATCGTCATTCCATTCTTCATAATACATTTCATCGAAAATTGAATTTTCGTCCCAGTATTGATCATTTACTCCATTATCGATTTCAACGTCATCTGGATCCCAATCTTGATAATCCATTTCATCCACGATTTCATTGTCATTCCAGTAATGATCACTTACTCCCTGATCGATTGCATCGTCATCCCAGTCTTGTTTTTCCATGTCATCCCCAAAATTATCAATATATGCATTATGAACCTCATCCCAGTATTGATCAAGCACATCATCCTTGATTTCATCATCAGGCAAATATTCATCAGTGGGATCATCACTGGTTTCCATCACTTCGTCCCAACTACGGTAACTAAATTCGTCAAAATTCTCAACATCATCATCCCAGTTTTGATCAATCGTTCGTTCATGATTTTCATTTTCATCCCAATATTCCTCAATCATGTTATCATCAATTTCACTGTTATTCCAAGTGCAATAACCAAAGTCATCAACAATATCATCGTCGTCACACAATTTACTAATGTCTCCGCAATCAATGTCATCACAAAATTGATCAATTTCTTCATCCACAACATCATAGTCATCCAAATATTGATAAAACGATTCATCTTGGATATCGTCGTAAGCAAAACATTGATTATTTAAATCATCTACGAAACCATCGTCACCCAAATATTGATCTGCAACCCCATCATTGATTTCAACGTTATTCCAATCTTGATAATCTATTTCATCAAGGATTTGATCGTCATCCCAGCATTGATCACCTACTTCATCAGCGAATTCAACGTCATTCCATTCTTGATAATCCATATCATCAAAAATTGAATTTTCGTCCCAGTATTGATCATTTACTCTATCATCGATTTCAACATCATCCCAATCTTGATAGTCTATATCATCAAGGATCTGATCGTCATCCCAGCATTGATCACCTACTTCATCAGCGAATTCATCGTCATTCCATTCTTCATAACACATCTCATCAAAAATTGAATTTTCATCCCAGTATTGATCATTTACTCCATCATCGATTTCAACGTCATCCCAATCTTGATAGTCTATATCATCAAGGATCTGATCGTCATCCCAGCATTGATCACCTACTTCATCATCAAATTCAACGTCATTCCATTCTTGATAATCCATTTCATCAAAAATTGAATTTTCGTCCCAGTATTGATCATTTACTCCATCATCGATTTCAACATCATCCCAATCTTGATAGTCTATATCATCAAGGATCTGATCGTCATCCCAACATTGATCACCTACTTCATCATCAAATTCAACGTCATTCCATTCTTGATAATCCATTTCATCAAAAATTGAATTTTCGTCCCAGTATTGATCATTTACTCCTTCATCGATTTCAACGTCATCCCAATCTTGATAGTCTATATCATCAAGGATCTGATCGTCATCCCAACATTGATCACCTACTTCATCATCAAATTCAACGTCATTCCATTCTTGATAATCCATTTCATCAAAAATTGAATTTTCGTCCAAGTATTGATCATTTACTCCATCATCGATTTCAACGTCATCCCAATCTTGATAGTCTATATCATCAAGGATCTGATCGTCATCCCAACATTGATCACCTACTTCATCATCAAATTCAACGTCATTCCATTCTTGATAATCCATTTCATCAAAAATTGAATTTTCGTCCCAGTATTGATCATTTACTCCATCATCGATTTCAACATCATCCCAATCTTGATAGTCTATATCATCAAGAATTTCATCTTCATCCCAGCATTGATCATCTACTTCATCAGCTTCATCCCAATATTCATCAATCATGTTGTCATCAATTTCACTGTCATTCGTAGTGCAATAACCAAAGTCATCGTCAATATCATCGTCGTCCAAGAATTCATTAATTTCTACGCAATCTATGTCATCCAAAATTTGATCAATCCCTTCATCCATAATATCATAGTCATCCGAGTACTGATAAAACGATTCATCTTGGATTTCATCGTCAGCAAAACATCGATAATCTAATTCATCTATGAATCTATCATCATCCCAGTATTGCTCACTCATCGCATCGCTAATGTCATCGTCATCCCAAGTTCGGTAGCCAAAGTCATCATTTTCATTATTATACCAGTAATGATCATTCACTTCTTCATTGATGTCATCGTCATCATAACTTTGATAGCCATATTCCTGATCAATTTCTGTCAAACACTCAGCATGGTGAAATGTTTGTGTTGAAAAGAGGCATTCCTCAGTGTTTCTTGCACAATCAACACTTCCTGTATCTTCTGAATTGTCTTGATTTCTCGGATAAACAACGGAAATATTAACGTCATCAATTTGTGTTACCCTTTTTGACATAATCTTCCGATGGTTTATTTTTTGTTTTTTATTTAATTTTACAGACAGTTTTTTTCCAACCGGCCTAACATCAACCTGCTTCTTAGTCTTAATCTGATAAGCCTCAACTTGTTCTTTATATTTTGTAAGATAGTGAATAAGATTCAGTTCAACCGTGTATTTGAATGGAGATCGTATTAGATCCTGTATTCCACATTTACTTCTACATATGCCAGTTATAACATCATATATGAATTGCTTGGATCTTTCCCATACATCTTGGTTTTCTATTCAAAGAAAGAAAATCACAATTAATATCAGTAAGATAATTTTGATCTGAATTGTTTATCGGCAATTATATATATCATAATAATATTTTATAACATATGGCAAATAATCTCTTAAGAAGTTTAAAACTTACCCTTTTGTTGCTTCATTTTTTGGTAAATTCTTTGTATCGCTCCCCTCATTTTTTCTAAAGATAAAGAGAATAATTGTTATAATATTAGGGTACTTCCAAAGTCATTGTATTTCTGCTATATTTAAAAAGGTTATTGAGAGAGAGAGAGAGAGAGAGAGAGAGAGAGAGAGAGAGAGAGAGAGAGAGCTGGTTTACTTGTTTCCTTTCTGACGTAAATACGCAATCCTTTGTTCATTCTAATGTTTTCCTTCACCGTTTCCGTTAATAGCACCACTGAGTCATCTTCCATCCTACAGGTTCTTATTGTCTCCAATTCCTTAACATAATCCTTTGTTCCAAATTGTCCTGTTAATCTTTGACAAATGCCTAACGATATCCCGTAATACTTTTCAAGTTCATTGTTTTCTAATTCAGTGCAAGGAACATGACAACACACTCCATTGCGTATTATCCTGATTCTCTCTATTTCATCACCTAATGTTGTACACTCTCGAGAGGGAATGCATTCGCCTCCCCATTCCATTTTACGTCTCTTAGTAACAGTAGGTGGCTCAATGTTACAGGTGAATCTAATCAGAGTGTAGAGAAGAGTAACATCGCACTTTTCATACCCATCACCGTCTAAAATTCTGTTTATATCTTTTTTGAATTTCTGCTCTAGATGTTTATCTTTTATCCTTTGCTGCAAATCTTCTGGACGTTGATAGTGGAAGACAAGAATGTCCCTCAAAATCCGTGCAAAGAGATCAAAAACAAGACGAGACAACCGAGCAAAGTTCACTTTCTTTGGCGTTGTAAGTTGGCATGTTACAACATTGGAAGCCATCTTTGGACTCTACAAAACATGAAAACATAAATGGTCGCTATCAATACTTTTAAAAGAATTTAGTAAAAGCTTTATTGTGGTACGTATTGGGCTCAATGGAAAATAGATATGTTGTATATGTTAGTATGAGTGGTATGGTAGGTACAAAGGTGTGTGTAAGGACTGACAATAAAAAATGGAATCATAATTTCAAATGTGTCCATATAATAAAAAAAATATAAAATATCTTTTTGTGCTTTCAAAAAAGTTGCGCTTACAAAATGTGTCAATTGCATATACCTAATAATGGTCAAACTTAAGATATGAAAGCCCGCAAAAGTCCTATAAATAGAATTGGAAGATCATGTAAATACGCACATCCACACATTACGTCAAACAGGGAATCCCCACACCCTGCAACACCCCTCAGTTTACCAAGATTATACCAATCGCAACTTGTTTTTATTATTAACTTTATTAATTGAAGGTACCGGTCCCTAATATTTAAATCAGCCGAATCTTGGATAAGATCGATAAGGGCGGATTCGAGAACTTTTGATATGGATCAATTTTAAAAAAGAATTTCCGGTTGATATTTCATTTGATATTTGGCACATACCAGTAGTCTATATATTGAAACACCGTGTGATGAAGTTTCCTATCGATGGAATAGGTCCATAGTAGTATGGCACTATTTAAAATAACATTTCCGGATGGTATTTTGAGTAAGAGTCAAATCAATGCCTTTGGTTTTCAACTGATGAATATTAAGGTCTTGCGAAAGATTTATATTGATTTGATGGTCAGTTTTATGTGACAAGTTCAAAATGGATGATAAAAATTTTCAGTATAACTCAAATGTGTCTAATTGTTGGTGTATTTAAATACACATAAATACAGATATAAGCTACGTTGGTCTTAGTATGTACAATTATCATCACTGAGTTCCAAAAGATTATACAGTATAAGAGTCCTAATTGAGTGAGAAACGAACACCAACAGATCTAGCTTTCCTTTATCTTTGAAATTCCAGCAGTACTATTATTTTGGTTTAAAATGCTTTATGTTAAGCTTTGTTGCTATTGAAAAATTGCTTATTTTCAAAGACATTTGCAATACACACGTTCCCTGGTACCATATATACATTTAAAAAAAGATGATTTGAAAGGAAACAGGTTTGTTTAATGAATATGAATATAAAAACAAGAGGTCATCTGAGCTTTAATAGCCATAATTCTGTTCATATCAATTTTGTTATCAGCACAAAATATCCAATAAAGGAGATTATATCTTAAATAAAGACCTTTAAAGTGGTCTGCACATATTCTTATGCTAACCATCAAACCTCATTTGTTTCAGTTTTTGACAAGAGATTTTCTTCTTTTTATTCTCTTGTGTAAATTTACCTCTTCTCATTTGTGCCCCATCCTACCCCGGGGATCATAATTAAATATGAACAAATTTGAATTTAGACTATCTGATGATTATTAGACATCAGTCATTCATAAATTTTCTATCTAGTCAAATGCTTTTAAGAAGAAGATCTTTAAGAAGTGCCAACAAATTTTCAATAATTTTGAATGACCTACTTTTGAAGAGTACACAGTATTTCATTTTAACAAAGTTGAATTATCTTTACCTGGGGATGCTTACAGCTCAGTATGGGTTAAATTGACCCAATGGTTCTGGGGAAGAAATCAAAAACGTAAAAAGTTTATAGGCTGTTGTGTCGTTGTTATACTTAAAGTTGCACAACACTATTAATTTTTACTATACATTCTTACCAAAATTACGCAACGTTAGATGCAGGTACTGAATTCATAACAAACATCTGGGAAAATCCCTCTTTAGAGCTTTAAAAACAATTATACCTCCTAAACAATTCAATAGCAAAAACACACACACGTATCCATGATTGGAATCTACACCATCTAATATTGCTGTCATATTGATCTTACGAATTGCACATTTTGTTTTTTTAATGATAATAATAATTTTTAGTTATAATAATCTTTTAGATAGATTTTCCACATTGAAAATCAGAGACCTCTTGCGTCCCGGTCTTGAACTAAGGGACAAATGTAAACTACAAACTATAGAAAGGTTATCACATAAGTATTGCTATTTTTCCGCATTGGTTCTAGAGAAGATTTTGAAAAAGATATACCAAGTGAAGCTTTCTTTGCCTGTTGTAGTTTACTAGAGAAAAAAAAATTAGATGATTTTTTTTTTGAATTTCAGTTTCTTTATTAAGAAGATTATTTCCATTAAAAGTCATCTATCTTAAAATCTGTTATACTTATTTTTTGATTAATGACATCTGTTTCTCCATTCAGTTCAAGGTCTTTTAACTTCTGTTCAAGTAAATTTCAATGGAACATAGAATTTTGTAATTCAATTTTTTAAAAGAAGGTTCATTTGATTTAAAAATAGATACACATTAATTGTAAAATTTGGCATATTTATATAAAGATAATTCAAAAGTAATTATATGTTAATTTGGCGTTACACAAGAAGAAATGGGTGATCTTGGCATATTTTCATTCTAAGAAATGAGTAATGTTCTACCTTTGGGTTATGTACATATATTAATGTAGAATAATAAATGAAATTAGGTCTCGTTTTTCCTCAGATACATATATTGCAGTCTTATAAGGAGTTAAGTAACGGTAGAAGTGCTGAAAAAGAGCAGAGGAAATTCTGGTAAAATAATATCCCACCAACTGCTGGTAATTTGTATCGATAAAAATATTATGTACCATCTTATTTTATGCATAAGCTGCAGAGCTGTAGCTCCAGGGAAAATTTTGATTTTAGAAAAACATGTTATAATACTTTCTTGGCAAACAACCAATAAGGAAATACGACACAAGTTCAAGCTTATGGGTATTAAAAAGTCTTTTTATCATATGTTACATTAAAAGTTTAAAATTTATCAATTTAAACTTAACTATAACAGTTTATAAACTGTTATAGTTAAGTTTAAATTGATAAAGTTTAAACTTTTAATGTAACACATATACCTAGTAGTGTGTCATCAACATTTTCTGCGCAATTAATATACAGTTTTTTGTGTGGAAGGAACTGCAGCTCCACGGTCCGTCAACCCGAATTTCCCGTTGGTTTACAGTTCTGTAGATGTGTTCATGAATAATATTATAATTTTTTCTTAAAATAATTAAAATCTGTTTGTAAGAAACAAATTTGTTAAGTATTTAGAACCCTTTTAGTTAAAACTAAACCAATTTTTACATGAGGACTTAACATTTAGGTCATGTTTCAAAAATATGATAAATATAATTGTTTTAATCTTAAACTACATACGTAAATGAAAAAATAATTACGGTACTTACCTATGCTATGTTTTATACAAGTCTCTGAAGCGTGCCTTATTAGTAAAGTTTTTAAGAGTCAGTCATTTCCTTCTTCTTTCGATTCAGATTATTAGAAATCTATATATAAATAAACGATTGCAAAACATGTCCCGTCCTCGTGAAGATTTTACAAAACATTTTTAAAACAATGTGCTGAATTGCATTATGCAAACTTAATCATTAATCAGATATGTGTATTTTGTTAACTCACAAGACGATGATTAAGCATCCAATGAATTTCTTGTTTGATGCATCTTTGATTATTACAATTTGTTCTAAACAACTTATGTAACAGCACAGGTATCAATAAATTATTATAAATAGAAACAGAATACCGTGTCTATAGATAGAGTTAATCGTATTTATCTATATTTAAAAGCTTATCAGAATTCAACAGTGTGTCGTGTGAAGGAAACATTTACCCTTTTTTCTTTGCATTGCACAATATTGGTACTTCAACGCATTTTATATTTGAAGGTATATTAAATACCTGTATAAAAGTTAATACTGTCTTTGGTGTTTTATATAGGACATAAAAGTAAAGATCACTGCAGAAGATATTGATGTAATCTGATGTCACGTATTACGTATCAAATCTGTAATACATGCTACACTGTACTTTGAATCCCGCATGAACCACGAAAAGAGGAAATGTGTAGGAAAAATCATACTACATGTACATGAACTTATTACGTAATAGCCATAATGAAATCAGATTTATGAATCACACATAAAATAGCTGGACATAAGTATAAATGAATAGATCCTGTGTAAAAAGATTTTACAACTTTTCTCTAGATATTCTTATGTTTAACATTGAACCTCTTTTGTTTCAACAGGACGATTTCATAGTTATATGACATGTTGCGTATTGCAGTTCTCAAGATCTTAAGCAATTGTTTATATATATATATATATATATATATATATATATATATATATATATATATATATATATATATATATATATATATATATATATCTTTAAAGCTACATCAGACTGTGAGCCAGTAGTGGCCAAAATTGTCCAGGGGCCATCGTGTAAGCTGTTGGGAATCAACAATATGTCAAGATGCTTGCGCATAAGTAATACCATGTCTTATACATTTGACTTTTGGAGAAAAAATTGAGAGGTCCGGAGTTCACATCTCTCTCTCTCTCTCTCTCTCTCTCTCTCTCTCTCTCATTCGGTGGGCAAGGATACATTGACAGTTGTTCGTGACGATTGGTCTTGGAATTACTACAGTATATTAATTTACGCACAGTTACAATTTAAAACAGTATTCCCAGTTGCTGTAGATTACTTTAAAACAATAAGAAGGTGTGCAGTTATAGTTTGTACACCGTTTTATGCTTGTCTTCCCACCAACAGTTATAAAAATAAGCGTGAACTAAGGTGCACCCGCATGTTATGATTGTTCTATAAACATAATTCATCAATTTGGTAAAAAAGTATTTTTTTATTTTACTTAATTCCAATATATTGCCATGTTTTCGTTAGTTAAGAAACCAGGAAAACAACAATTCTAATTCAACCTTTTTTCTAGTTTTAACAGCCAACTGCGCTTTATAGCTTCTTAATCTTTATTCTAAGATAAGCTTGTGATAATTTACTAGACTTATAAGTTAAATTCTTATTATAGTTATATCATATACATAGTAGTGTATCAGCCCTTATACACCAAGGAGAGACAGCAACCTGAAGATCGGACTGTCTCGCCCTCAGGACTGACATATATCTGTGAAAAAAAACCACTCACGTCACTTTCATAAAATAAGGCGTCTTTTCATATGAACTCACTTAGTATTTCTCGAAATTGAATTATTTGGTATTAATTTAGTTTTTACCTGCTTTTAAAGTAAAGTGGACAGTACTCGGAAAGTATAACGATTAATAAAGCGTTGCAGCAACCTCTAATGGTACAGTATCCAATAATGATATAAAGTTGCATGGGTGGTCAAAACCAATAATGAAATTTTTTTTAACTTTAACAAACTACTTATTCGATACAATTTCAAAATTTCATAACCAATAGTCAAAACTCACAACCCTCTATGGTATAAGAGAAAACGGTAAAATAAGTACATCGTTTTCTGGATCCTTTCCAAAAATATTAACAACAGAAGTTTTTGTTAATCATTATTATATTGGTTGAGGTAATTACAATTTTTCGATAATATTTTGCTGCTTTAATTGCTTTTTGAGTAACAATAAATTAACTATTAGTGTATTGAAAAGCTTTGACGCATACCAAAACCAGGTATGAATAAAAATACATACTGCAAATGCTGGTTAAATTCCGCTTAGACTTCAATTGCGGATGTGAATGGGTGAATGCCATTAAAAAACAGTATCATTATTCCAGAGCATTGACAGTAAGCAAAATCACAAAAATTAATGTCATCTGCTGAACTTGCTTTACAGTTATATTTTTTGCTTCAGAGTGGAAGGGTTAGTAAAGTTACTACTATTATCTGACTTATACTATTGCTGCTTGATGACTCTTGAATGACCACTTTGGTCTGTAGGATTGTTTTTCTCTCCTCGTGCAATTTGTCGAAGATTATGGCCTTTGGCAATTCATTTTGTTCATCAGAACATGCTTAATAGATATTTCAAGGATGATTTAAAGCAAATGTTAATGATTAAGAAGAAGAAAAGCTATAATGTAGTATGTACTTGACAATCTTTAATGCTTGACCTCTAGATCTAGATATTATTTCAATGACAAAATAAGTTAACAATCAATGAGATACTCTGTTATGAGACTAAAATGCTTGAAAAAAAACCCCCAAGAATAAACAGTCCCGACTTTCGGGGGAAGGAAAATCGCGGTACCCTATCTGTTTACCGCGTAGTTATTTGTAGTAGTTTGAGAAGACGTGTGCATGGTGATTATTTTCTGCTATTTAGAATTTTAAAATCGTATTACGGTACTGTAATTCATTACTGCATGAACAATGCAAAGGTGGATCCAGCAATATGGAAAAGGGGGGATTTTAATCGATTATAATTAATACGTGTAAAATTCAGAATTCGTAGAAAAAACTAGGACTTTTTGAACGTATTCCGTGCGTAAAATTTTAGAAACATTTATCTCTGACTATCTATTTCGAGTCCACTGCATGAGGACAAGTCCTGCCAAGTTTTATTCATCCATTGTTGAGCGCTTTGGTGGTAGTAAGAAAGATTTGCATAATTACCATTTAAAATAAACAAATCTCCAGCAATAAGGACGTGCGTCTATGCTTATCAATAAAGGTCACATAAAAAGAAAAAATAATCAAGACTAATTACAAGAAGCTACATTGTATCATAATAATGAAATTTTGGAATTTTTTTTTCTCTTTGAAGTTTAAATTTTGAACTTTTTTTTTCAATTTTGATATTCTATCGATTACTTAAATAAAGGTATGTATAAATGATCGGATATGACAAAAAGTCGGGATAACTTATCTGCCAAATAGATGGTACATGTGTACAATCAATTGTACATTGTACAATCAATTTTCGTCCCTTGGAACTTAATGTGACTTCTTAATGAGATAAACCGGGTGGGAAAAAAACTTGTAGATAAAAGAAATGAAAAATTAAGAGCATTTATGTATAAAGTTTATAACAATAAAGAACTTCGCTATCTTACAGATACATTTCCCTAAAAATCGCCTACTTCAACCTAATTATGTTACCAGACAATCTTAAAATTTTAGCATTCCTAAGTGTAGACTGAATACTTATAAATCATATTTCCTACCACCAGCTACTGATACATGTAACGTAATACCCATCGAAATTAGAAATTCTGTTCAAATCAAATCTTGAATCAATCGGCACTAGTACAGATGCGACCATATTCATGAAAGTTTTGAAAAGTTGTATATTTTAATTATGGTTTACATGTCAACTCTTTTCACGGTATTTCTGTAACAGAATTTCTTATTATTGGGGAAATTTAAACAAAAAATACCTTTTACTAGTGTTTAATTATGCGGGTATGAAGGCAGGTAGCATTTCGGTAAATAATATAGCCCGCATCATTGGGTAATATTATTTTCTTAAGTATTATACCGTATGATGTCGTTTTTGTATTTTT
The DNA here is from genome assembly GCF_963853765.1 of Magallana gigas. Taxonomy (NCBI): domain Eukaryota; kingdom Metazoa; phylum Mollusca; class Bivalvia; order Ostreida; family Ostreidae; genus Magallana; species Magallana gigas. The sequence continues at coordinate 16,268,100 of NC_088859.1, read as the reverse complement.
CGTGTGAAATTTTTTTACTTATTTATTATACACAATTTATACTTTTTTATAAAGAAAGTGGGCGCTTAAGATGTACAATGTAGATTCGGCAGGAATCTGGGCGCACAAGGAGAGTGAAAATTTCATTAATTTTGCACATTTTTGAATTATAACCGTTATTTGGGTAAAATGGGTAGAATATTGTTAATTTTTTTCTCATGTTATGGGCCTTAATATAGCAACACAACGGAATTAATGCAAAATCCTACTTATTTACCGTAACAGCTGTTTTTGAATGATTTGTTGTCTTCTCTTCACAATTTTGAAACGTGTAAAGATGACTTATTTCAACATTAAAAACGTCGCTTTTTACAAAAGATAGAGAGATGACCCACTGATGACAAATTATATACTTTTTCATATTATGCTTTGGAGGATAACAAAAAGTCTACAGACAAGACAATGTTGTTTCAAACACTATAACTCTAACTTTATAGTCTCGCTGGTTTCGTTCTGGATTTTGAATACTACCATGCAGTGTTTTTTATTCAAATCCTGCTCGGGACTCTTTTTAACTTTAAAACATTTTTTTTTGTTTCTGAATGTATGTTGATATAACATTATGTTGAATTATAGAATACCACTATATCTTAATTAGTCGTTATTGATTTCTGCCGTATGAACACTATTTTCTGATTTTATTACTAGTTTATTATGATATACAATATAACTGGATTACAAAATATATATGCATTAACATTTCCAATATAACTTTTTATCGGTTTACCCTTCATTGCCGTTTTCAGAAAGCTTGAGTGTTTTATTTAATAGCCAGGATAGACTTGTACTTCAACTCTCAACACGATTGTAGTCTGTCCCAAGATATTAATGCTGCATATTTAACCGATTTTTGATAAAAAAAAAATACACATACTTGTGACTTAAGTGCAATTAAAATCGATGAAATGGAAAATTCCCAAGATATCTTCATTCACACATTATCATATTTCCCAATTAAAAATTCACAGGAACGAAAACAGATTTACTACGGAGATTTATTATGAGGATGTTGACATCTTTTCTCCATTCGGAAGTACTCGGGACACCTCGCGCAATGTTTCAACGTTATCATCCGGGCGTCTTCATCTCCTTGGCAATGAAAAAAACCCCGTAGACTTTATATTTTTAGCCGTGCATTGATACCCGACAAGCTAGAGGGGGCGTTTCAAAGGGGAAATCTTGGGATTTTTTCATACTACTGAATGAGCATCGTCTGAACCAAGAGGTATTTATAAATATCGAATAATTTAAGGAAATCTGCCACAAAAACATCTTGGGACAGACTATATAGTTTGTGTAATCAATTTGTGTTCAAACCTGTAGATAGCAATACTTATTTATGGAGGGTAGTGTACATTGTTGTGCATTGACGTTTGCTTATCTCTTCAAAGACAACGTCAGTAAATACTATGAAAAGTACTGAAAAATTCATAAAATGCACATTTTTCCTAACTGAAATCTGTATAATCATGTATTTCCAAAAATAAAGTAATTCATTAAAATTCCTACCCCCCCCCCCACACACACACAGATTTTTTTTTCACTACAGAATGTGTTGTATTGTGTAAGATACACAAAGTTATGACGAATAAAAAAATAATATGTATTAAAAAAGAAATTAAGAAAAAAAACATGTAGTTTATAATGTTGGATTTTTTTATTTTTAAAAAAGTACCAAAGCATATTACGTACGTAGCTCATATTTCAAATTAAAATTTTTCGATGCAATAATAATTCATAAAAGTGGTTCGTAACTTCAAAATCCTAGATCTACAGCACAAACAAATGTTTTCAAAATTTAATAATGAATAGACGTTTTCTTTAAGTTCCTTTAACCAATTTACTATTATCAATTTCAATAACAAAAACAAAGCACAGCACATGTTTACATAATCATTAAAAAAATACAAGTGGTTCTAAGTGTTAACTTTGAAAAAATGTGAAGAAGATAGAAATAATTGCATAATCTCGATATGTCACACACAAACTTAATTGGACTGGATGTTCCTGGCCAAGTTAGGACATATTAATCTCTTAACGAAGAAGAGCTCTGGAAACTCTCGACCTTAACTGAAACTGAATAAAATTTTGAAGCTCTAAAATGCAAATGAAGTAAATCTGATGGTTGATTTGTTGAAGACACAGCCTCCCTAATTCTTTCATCAATGCTAAGAAAACATTTGCAAAACGAATATAAATGAGGTCTTTTTTGTTATTGATTAAAAAAAAAAGACTCAGAATGAACCCCGATTTAAAGTTGATAAACATTAAGTAACGCCAATTTGAAGTTGTTTAAATAAAATACAAATAGAAATGAAAACATAGCATAGATCGAAAACGTTGGAGACAGACCAGGAAAAAATATAGGCAAGAGTTAAAGTAAGTTACTTCACAATTTGCTGGTATTATAGTGACCTGCATTTCTTTCACAAAGAAAAATATACAGTAACTTAAATCAAACATCCGGCCGTTTGCATCTATAGATCGCTGTCAATAATACATGATAATTTTTAGTACATGCACGAGAATTAACTTTGTCTTAATTTAAGTGCATAACAAACAAAATTTGCAAATCATAAAATAAAAATAAAGCATCCAATACACCATTAGTTTAAAGATCTATAGCAGCAAATTCAATACTGTTAACCAAGTATCATAAAACTTAGATATCCGTGTCACATAATTACAACAATTTGATAACGTCTGATCCCTGGCAACAGAAAGTTATTATTACACACACAATCGGTAGATTGGTAGATTTTCTAAATAAAACCACCAACAAAACACAAAGCAGTATAATAATAATCATTTGTATTTTAATAGAATGTTAGCAACCGATGATAGTTATAAATTTGAAGACTGTAGGATAGCTTTACTTAGTTGGACTTCATCACGTTAAGACTAAACATGTTTGTACACACACACACATACACATGTATGTTTTTTTTTTTATTTCAATAGAATTTAAGGGGAAAAAATCGTACTTTACTGTGCATGTACATCATACCGATGTAGTGCGGTCAACATTTTTATTCAGAATGAATGGCTGAAAGCTGGAAAAAATTTGTCATCTGCCTTGAGCTTTTGAACTGTATTCCCACACGAGCATTCTGCAATGTATTGAAATGTTACAAATTCTATACTTCTGTTGCATTTTTCGCATGTCAATGTCTTTAGTATCCTGACATTGTAAGCCATAAATCCATGGGAAACCGTGAATCCCAAAATAAACTCAACTCGTTTGTTCGAATACGTGGGACCAACTAATTTTTCTTTTGTTCGAACAGGGTTAAAGAACACGTTGAACTGAGCACCGTTGCAAACACTAAGAGAAATTGAACCATATTGCGAATGCTTGTTGGGTCCCAAAATCGTGCCTTTTAAAAACTTTGGTTTAATGTCATGATCATTGACAATATCAACCTCATCAACGCTAGAGTCAGGTTTAGGCTTTAAGAATGAACCTGGAATTAGACATTTAACCCCAAAACTTCTACTAGTAGTTATTCCAAGCCATTCTCTAGGCTTGTATGGTTTGACAACATGATTTTTGTATTTTTTAACTTCATCGAGTGCTTCTTTTGCTTGAAAGAAACGGTTTTTGTCCTTATTCAAAATTGTTAATGAAGCACACAAAATGAAAACATAGAACTTTGAGATAGGAGTATTGACAAGTTCTTGCCATTGATGTAGCCTCACAAGAACATCTTCAAGCCGAATTTCCTTTTTGTATTGCTTCAAACGAACAGCATTAATCCAGTCTTTGAAGTCAGACTCAATTGATCCAATCATTGAATTACCGTTTCTCATTTTTGCTAAGTCATTGAAATTTTCTTCCAAATTCTTCACAATCTGGTCAATTTCGTCGCTTGAAATTTCGTTGTTTAATGATAAAATGTCAAATTTGCCATACTTGACTTTTTGTTGAGTGACATAGTGTCGCCTCTTAGTACAATCATCTGGTAAATCTGTAGAAAATAACCGAGTCATATCCTGACCACAGAATAGCTTTTTATATACGCTTACAGAGTCAAAGATCGTTGCAGGAAGTTCATCTCTATCGACAGTACTGTAACATTGGGTGATCAGATCACAAATTTTTACCATGCTCTCTTTGACAAACGTTACCATTGGCGACATCGGTGACTGATCACAATCCAACAAACGCATGCCTAATTTTCTGTGAATATAGTCACATACTTCTAATCTGGTCTTAATTTCTCCTATAAGTCCATATGACTGACCTATACCTGGAAGAGACTTTTCGCATGCTGTTTCAAAATTTAAACAAGCGTTTTGTGCATAATTCAAAACTATATCTATATCTTTTTCAAATTCAGCTTCTCCAGAATCTCTTGTTATTTTGCGTACTCTTTGATGAAAATGCATTCCATACATGTGGTAAATAGATGAATTTGAACACTGCTCTTCAAAAGAATGGCTGATCTCGTTATTAATATCGTATTCTTTTTCACACAAGGAAATCGCCTTTTTAAAGATGTTTTCTGTCACATCATTAAATTCCCCGGGGAAGTACAAAGTATACATTCGTCCGAGATGTGCATGGTAATTTGGGTTTTCTGGACAACAAGAAACAATATTTTTCATGATCTCAATTCGATCTTGCCTTGACAAATTCTCTTCTAAGTCTGTGAAAAACCGGGAAAATTTAGGTTTTTGTTTGTGACTACAGGTATTGTATTCCTCAAAATCTTGAACATTTCTTTGAAGGAAGGTTTTGGTCAAAATTTCAACAATCTGATTTCGTCTCCAGGGGACTTTTTTATTATAATGCTTTTGCATATCATTGATGAATTCAATTCCGAAATCAGAGAGATTTCTGCAGGCATCTTGGCTCAAGTTCTGACCTGAGGGTCTCTGATGTATTAGTACATTTCTTGTTAGTATTTGTTCAAGGATTTCTTTTGCAACAATTTGATGACATATCCTAATAAAATCTTCGTGATTGTGATGGAAACTCTTGACTACTAGTTGTTGTACCACAAATGGTAAATCATTATATGTAATCCTTTTATCTTGTTTGAGAATTTTTGATAGCAAATCACATGGTACACATGTTTGGCCAAAAAAATAAACAAGAGATAGATATCCAAGCACCCTCTGGGTTGAATCCAGTTCGCCACCTGCTTGAAGTTTCAAACATTCTTTAACCAACGATTCAACACCTTTATACTCATGAGCAAATGTTGTCAATCCAAACTCGTATACATGACGATGCCCGCCCTTTGAAACGTCATTCGTGATTGTCTGTAGGTTCTCTTTGTTTTCCTCCGTATCACAGAATTCTTGATATCTTAAACAGAACTGGTTTGCTTCTCGTTTGGACACATGGCTTTTAACCCAATATTTTCCTTTTGGTAGTATTTTTTTGCTGAGATCTTTCCTAATTCGTTGAACATGCAAAATTATTACAGAGACCGACTGTATTCTGAGCTGATTATAAAATTGCTTAACATTCAATTCATCTCTTCCATCTAATAAAACCAAAATTGGAAGTTGTGTTTTATCGAAAAGACATTTGATATGTTGTACCATATCAGAAATTGTGGAATTAATGTTCGATTTTACTCGCACACAAGGAACATCTTCGTGTAGGTCCCACAAAATGCGTTGTGAGATTGTCGTCCCGCCAGCACCTGGTGCGTGATACACTTCAAGAATTGCCGATAGTGAGCGACTTATGTTCCGATCTTTGATATCGCGAAGAATGGAATTCGTTTTATCTCTTCTTATATCAAAATATCCTCCTTCACAATTTTCATAATACACAAACCATGGTAGGGTTCCACCTCGCAAAAAATTTTTACCCTCTTCTTTGATTTCGGATACATCATGGCTTGAACTCCCGTCGTCTTGGATATAAAGAACGTTGAAAACCTCACGCAAGTGGTTTGCGGTATAGTCATCAATACCAGGGTCATTGCTTTTGTCAAAAGTAGGCAAACGATATGAAGATGTCTTTTCCGGCTTGACTTTCTGAATATTATCATTTAAGAAAGAGTAGAAAGATTCTAAAGGAACCTGTAATTTGAAAGCAAAATCAACAAGTCCAAATCCCTCTGGCTCTTTTTGCGTATCTGAATATACAACAAAGATGTCTGAGACAAGAATAGCATTCATGAAAATTATAAATTGATAAAAGAAGTTCACGTCTTCGGATTTTTCGGGCCATAAAACTACAACTTTGAGACTTGTAATATTTGTAATATATTGTAGTAAGGTTGTTAAATGTTTATCTAAATTTGGTTTGATCCGATACAACCAAGTTCTAGCATCGCATTCCATGCATGTATCTGGAACCTGTGAATCACCTCGCAACTGACACCAGTAAGTGTATGAGAAAGAAAACTGCGGACAGTCTGTCAAAGTGTATGTGTGAACAGTCTCCATGTGACCATCTAATACAGACATCAATCCGTCTTCTCTGCTAAACATGTCAAAATCAAATACACATAGCCATGGTATTCTCGCCAGGGATTCAATATTTGGCACAATATCTGCTTTTCCTACAACAAGAGCAAATGACCCGAAACTTTTTTCAAAACTATGAACCTTTTCCATAAACTCATGCATAGACTGAGCTACAGAATCTTGAGAAGGTAGATGTGATATGTTAAATTCCGGTTTGTTCATCTCCGTTAAACTAGCAGATGTATGTTTGTTTGTAGCATTCTGCAGCAATTGTGTATTCTGGTCTTTGCTAACTGATTCTACTGCGGAAGAGCATGCACTTTTTGTCACCATTTCCTCGATGTATCCACGATTATTTCTATACGCACTGCTCTTATAGATAACTTGCTTTGTCAGGTTGGAAGACGTATGGATTTCGATACGTGAAGGACTAGATGCTGCTTTAAGGGGGTCTATTATTTTTTGTCCATGTTGATTTATCGTTTCCTGCTTATCAATTTTTTCGACCATTTGGTCATCATCATCATCATCATCATCATCATCATCATCATCACAATCATCATTTACTCTCGTAGCCTCAGCATTCTGGAAAACTTTAGATGAATTTTTGCATGATTCAGGTTTTAGTAGAACACTATATGTAGATGGAGTTTGGCATTTCATATCCTCTGTTATTACGGATGTCTTAGGATAAACCGATTCTATATCAAATTCTTCAACCTTTATTTTCTCACGTGATATGGTTTTCTGAGACTTTGTTATCTTGTGTTTTTTTCTCTTGACCAAGTTTGATCTATGATGCTCAACTAGCATTACTTTCCACTGTTTTCCGTTGGGCTGATACAAAGCAAATATATTTGTATTTTTTCTCAGATATTCAATCAGTTTTAGATCAGTTGTTTTTTTAAATGAAGAACTAAAAAGGTGTCTAAAATGTGTTTCTAGTAGTTGTAAATTTAGTCCACCTCTACTTCCACATAGGTCAATTATTACTTCATTAATAAGCTGCCGTGATTTGTTAACCACATCGAGATTTTCTGCTTCTAAAATTGAAAAAACCTGTAGTTTAAAGAATAATTAATGATGCATCAATTAATAAGACCTTTAGTTTTGAGGTATCTTTTTCTGATTTATGCAGGTGACGTGTGGCTGATGAACATTGGTATTTAGATATATTTAATGTGAAAATTAAGGAGTTTATTTACAGAAATTGCTTCTTTCCTAGCAAAAATAATATACGCAGTTACTATAGACAATATGTTAGATAAAATGGTTCATCGATTTCGGCAATAACTGTGAATTAAAAAGTTACAAATATTAAAATATTATTTAGGGGGATGTCCATATAAATTATTGAGTTCACCAAGTTGAATCTATACCATATATTATATTTGTTTGAGAGCCTGGCAACATTCAGGACCTATGAGGTAGAACTTGACAATAAAAAGAATGTGACATATTTATAACTCCGCTATTACAAGTAATTTGTGGATGTTGACCGCATAATAATACTGTGGGGTAACTTGGCAGCCGACCAGTGCGCCATTTTAACTACCCATGTAGTGACATTCTGTAGGCATGAATATAAAGCATCAGTGCCTAAACCGGGGGGGGGGGGGGGGGTAGTGAGACCTGTCCTTCTCACCCTGTCTCCTGCAGTGCTATCTGGTTTAGAACTTTTGCATGACAGGGGCTTCTTTATAAACCTAATTATTACATGCAAAAGCCTGTAGCATGCATATAATAAGAGAACTAATATTTTTGAACTTCCTAGTTTCAGCTCAAAATTGTTGTCAAAAGATATAAACAAGAGGCCTAGGGGCCACATCGCTCACCTGAGCCTTAAATCTGATCAAATTAGCATTACAGTATCAAAATCAAAATATCTTTAAAACTAAGTACAGTAGATTTTGCTAAAAAAATTGAAAATCTGCCAATTTTCATCCACATCTTTTTTTGAGGTAAATACCAAGCCCCTTTTGTTGTTGTACCTCTAAGAAGATTTTTCTCTAATCCTATATACCCCCCCCCCCATTTTGTGGCCCCACTTTTCTCTAGGGAATCAGGGTTTTATCAAACTTAACTCTGCATAACCTGAGCTTCCACACAAAGTACTTAGTTTTGGTCTGAAAACTTTCCAAGAATATTTTTAAAGATTTTATCTATATATTCCAATGTAAAAATTCAACCCGCCATTGCGGCCCCGTCCTACCCCCATGGACTATAATTTTGCAAACTTAAATTTACACTACCCGAGGATGCCTCTACACAAGTTTAAGCTTTTCTGGCCAAACAATTTTTAAAAGAAGATTTTTAAAGATTTTCTCTATATATAGAAATTTATCCCCCATTGTGGCCCCGCCCTACCCCCAGGGACCATGATTTGAACAAACTTGAATCTACACTATCTACGGATGCTTACACGACAAGCTTTTCTGGCCAAATAGTTTTTAAAAAGAAGATTTTTAAAGATTTTCTCTATATATTCCTATGTAAAAATTCCTTCCCCATTGTGGCCTCATTGTACCCTGGGACTATGATTCAAACAAACTTGAATCTATACGATCTGGGGATGCTTCCACTCAAATTTGGGTTTTCTTTGTCTAATAGTTTTCAGAAGATGATTTTTAAAGATTTTCTCTATATATAAAAACTTATCCCCCATTGTGGCCCCGCCCTACACCCAGGTACCATGATTTGAACAAACTTGAATCTACACTATCTGCTTTCGTGGCCTAATAGTTTAAAAAAAAAATTTAAAAATATTTTCTCTATATATTCCTGCATAAAAATTCATACCCAGGGACCATAATTTGAACAAACTTGAATCTACACTACACTATCTGCTTTCCTGGCCTAATAGTTTTTAATATTTTCTCTATATATTCCTGCATAAAAATTCATACCCCAATTGTGGCCCCATCCTACCCCTGGGGACCATGATTTGAACAAAATTGAATCTACACTATCTGAGGATGCTTCCAGTCAAATTTGAGCTTTCTGGCTTAATAGTTTTTGAGAAAAGGAATTTTAGAGATTTTCTCTAAAAATTCCTATGTAAAAACCCATTCCCCCATTGTGGCCCCGCCATACCCCCAGGGACTATGATTTGAACAAACTTGAATCTACACTACCTCAGGATGCTTTCATTTTAATTTGAGCTTTTCTGGCCAAATAGTTTTTGAGAAGAAGATTTTAAAAGATTTTCTCTAAATATTCCTATGTAAAACCTGATCCCCCTATTGTGGCCCCGCCCTACCCCCGGGGACCATGATTTGAACAAATTTAAATCTACACAACCTGAGGATGCTTCCATTTTTTTTTAACCTTTTATTGTCCCATCAATTAATAAAAAGTAATATATTTGGTGCCAGGGTTGGGGCCCTGGGATCACCAAGTACTAAGTTACATACAGTTATATATAAATATATTAACTTATAAACTTTCGTGAGAGGTTTTTCTCTTTAACATTTATACATCATTCATCCAAACACATGCATATGAAAATATGTAGACAACTATAGTTTTACGTTAATCTTGCTTCTAGTTTTTGAGAAGAAGATTTTTATAGATATTATCTATATATTCCTATGTAAAAATCCATTCCCCCATTTTGGCCCCGCCATACCCCCAGGGACTATGATTTGAACAAACTTGAATCTACACTACCTCAGGATGCTTCCATTTTAATTTGAGCTTTTCTGGCCAAATAGTTTTTGAAAAGAAGATTTTAAAAGATTTTCTCTATATATTCCTATGTAAAACTTGATTCCCCTATTGTGGCCCCGCCCTACCCCTGGGGACCATGATTTGAACAAACTTGAATCTACACTACCTGAGGATGCCTCCACACAATTTTAAGTTTTTCTGGCCAAATAGTTTTTGAGAAGATTTTTGAAAAATACCAACAAATTTTCAATAATTCTCAATTATCTCCCCTTTAAAGAGGACGTGGTCCTTCATTTGAACAAGCTTGAATCCCCTTTACCCAGTGATGCTTTGTGCCAAATTTGGTTGAAATCTGCCCAGTGGTTCTGGAGAAGAAGAAAAAAACGTGAAAATTTTACAACGACAACGCCGCCAACGCCAACACCAACGCCAACGCCGACGACAGACAACGGACAAATTTTGATCAGAAAAGCTCACTTGAGCTTTCAGCTCAGGTGAGCTAAAAAGCATTCAATATGAGGTTTTACGTTTTGTTTTGTACGTAGATTACGCATTCAATAAGAGAATGTCCTATTTAATCACTTAGAACTGTACAACTAGAGACTTAAATTGTATACCGTGACGTTTTGTTTGACCAATATATCTGAACATTGTTGATTTATTAATAATTAGTGTCTGCTGATTACTTGTTATATGAAGAGGAAGGTAATGGGGAAGGTTTCCCTTACTAGTTGAGTCTGCTGCTTATACATATAAAACAAAAGTTGTGATTTATAAAGGTTTCATTGGAATAATATTAGGTATTTTCTTTTTCTTAAATAGTTTCAATACATGTTATACATTAAAAAAATAGCATTAGTTACATTTTCATTTTTTTTTTCAAAGCATTTCATTTTGCGGAGTCAATTGTAAATCCTTGTGGTTATTGATATTGCAATAACATTTTTTGTAAAATACCTGTCTGCAGTCTGTTAATGAGATCCAAAGCACTTGTAGTTAATGCCGAGATATTCCCGTTTATATCTCTTTGAAAAAATGTTTCAGTTTTAAGAGGACAATCCTTTTCTGTTAAAAAAAATCAAAATTACATCGCCATCGCAACGGATGTAAATAAACATATTAATATAAATCACTGTAATATGTTTATACATACCACCTAACTGTGTCAGCTTTTTGTAGACTTTGTCAAAATTTCTACACATGATATCTGAAGAGTCAGAAATCCAACGGTCATTTCGTACGCATGATATTTTAATATAGATCAGAGAGAGAGAGAGAGAGAGAGAGAGAGAGAGAGAGAGAGTTACCTCGATTTTCCATTACTCTTTCATGCACGCTATCCTCTTCCATTCTACAGTTTCTAATGGTCTCCAATTCTTTGACATAGTTTTTTATTCCATAGTATCCTATTAATCTTCTACACACACCCTCTGATATATCAAAGTACTTTTCAAGAAGGTTGTCCTCTATTTCAGTGCTACTGGCATGGCCCCACACTTCGTTTCGTATGATATTCATTCTTTCAATATCATCTCCTAATGTTATACAGTCTTTAGACGGCATTCGATCTCCACCCCACGCCATTTTACGTTTTCTTGTAACTGTTGGTGGTGTTATATGACATGTGTGTCTTATCAGGTTATAGAGAATGGTTACATCACACTTTTCATACCTATCACCGTCAAGTATCTTGTTCATATATTTTCTAAATCTCTCCTCTAGATGTTTATCTCTTATCCTTTGCTGTAGATCCTCTGGACGCGGATAATGGAAGACAAGTATGTCCCTCAAAATCCGTGCAAAGAGATCGATAACGAGACGAGACAACCGAGCAAAGTTCACTTTCTTTGCGTTTGTAAGTTGACATGGTACAACATTGGAAGCCATTTTTGTAAGTGCTGAAGAAAATAAAATCGCAACTTGAGGTAAAATTGCATAACAATGGATCAATACATTAAATTAATACACGGTTGCCTACATTAAGATTAAGGAATATTTTTATTTATCGGTAAAAATATCATGCAAACACTCGAAAAAATTAGACTTTAATCGGGTAAATGTAATACATATACATATAACTGTACACATAAACAAGTAACTATAAAACAATTAATATCAAAATGAAAAATTTTAATTTTTAAATATTTTGCTCTATCAAATCCTTAGTTGATAAGAAATGAACATAAAAAGATAACTTATATCATCCCTAGAAGAGTTATTATTTGCCATTTTTATTTTTTTTTACGAGTAGCCGTTCCTGGTAATATCGTCATATTCAGCACTATTAACAAGTCGAACCATATATCAATTTAATCATCAATTTTCATATCCGCATTGTGGTTTGCATCATATCTTAATTCTTTTGGATATAACATTTTCAAGCTTCTGCAAGACACCGTCGTTTTGTAAAACTAGTGTGAATCATGAACTTATTAAAAGAACTTTTTCTAACCTGCTATGCTTCTTTGCTGATATTTTCAAACTTCCCTTGTTTTAATCGAATCCCATATGT